>NC_066526.1:12624982-12657482 GCF_024679095.1 Eriocheir sinensis
TACTAAATCAGCTTCCTCTAGGCTGGGCGTTCTGTACAGTCTCCGCCAGTTCTTCTCCCCCGCACAGTTGCTATCCATTTACAGGAGCCTTGTCCGCCCTCGTATGGAGTATGCATCTCATGTGTGGGGGGGCTCCACTCACACAGCTCTCCTTGACAGAGTGGAGTCAAAGGCTCTTCATCTCATCAGCTCTCCTCCTCATACTGATAGTCTTCTACCTCTCAAATTCCGCCGCCATGTTGCCTCTCTTTCTATCTTCTATCGATGTTTTCATGCTGACTGCTCTTCTGAACTTGCTAACTGCATGCCTCCCCCCCTCCCGCGGCCCCGCTGCACACGTCTTTCTATTCATGCTCATCCCTATACTGTCCAAACCCCTTATGCAAGAGTCAACCAGCATCTTCACTCTTTCATCCCTCACGCTGGTAAACTCTGGAACAATCTTCCCTCATCTGTATTTCCTCTTGCCTACGACTTGAACTCTTTCAAGAGGAGGGTATCAGGACACCTCTCCACCTCTTTTTTTGGAAACTCCTTTGATCTCTATTCAGGAGCAGTGAGTAGCGGGCTTTTTTTTTATATATTTTTCTTTATGCCCTTGAACTGTCTCCTCATATCAATTAATCTTCTTAGTAATATTTTTTTCTCTCACTCGCATTCTGTCTCTGTTTCTGTCTCTCCCTCTATCTCTCTATCGATCTATATATTTATCACTTTTCCTCCTCACGTCATCCTCTTAATGGTCGAGGTTAACTAATTTATGGTAATCGTTTCAGTAATTTTTCTTACCGCCTCGCCACCTGCTCCCACACATACACACAAACTAACTAATATTGCGTATAATGTGTGGAGGTTGTGAGCGTTACTGTGGGTGGCTAGCGTCGTGTTTAAGATTTAACAGGATTTTTTTTTTTTTTTTCACTAACTCGATATTATTTTTCATCATATTTCTCTCTTTCATACTTTCTCAATGTATTTCTCTTCCTCGATCAAAAAACATTACCGAGATTTAGCAGTATTTTCATCTTTTTCACGACTTTGTATTTTCTGCTATGTATTTCTCTCTTTCACGCTCTCTCGATATATTTCTCTTCCTCTGTCAGAAAACATCACAGAGATCTGTCGGCAATTTCATCTTTTTCACGACTTCTGTATTTTGTCTTTATTTCTCTTTCACGCTCTCTTGATACATTCCTCTTCCTCTATCAGAAAATATCACAAAGATCTAGCGGCAATATCATCTTTTTCACGACTTCTGTATTTCCTAACTTCTATATTTCTCTCTTTCTTTCATCTTTTTCACGAACTTCTGCATTTTCTGTCTCCTATTTCTCTCTCACGCTCTCTCGATACTTTCCTCTTCCTCTATCAGAAAACATCACAAAGCCTTACCAGCAAATTCAGACTCACCACGAACTCATATATTCTTTCATTCATGCTTCCCTGATATACTTCTCTCCCCCTGTCCGAAAGCATCCATTTAGCTTCAACTTAAGATTCTTCACGAACTATCAGAAAACATCACAAAAGATTTAGCAGCAATTTCAGGTTTTCCACGGACTCTATATTTTCTTTCTTCCATATATCCCTCATTCATTCTCTCCTGATATATTCCTCTTCCCCTGTCAGAAAGCATCCATTTACCAGCAACTTAAGGTTTCTTCTCGAACTATCAGAAAACATCACAAAAGATTTAGCAGCAATTTCAGGTTCTCCACGGACTCTATATTTTCTTTCCCCGCAAGACCTCGCCGGGCGGGAATGGATTTTCTCACGCCCGGAGCCTCATAAATCTGGGCAGTAATACCGAGCGTTTCATGGCCTTGATTCCCTTCATAAAGCACTCTTCGCGGGGATTTTTTTATTTTTTTTATTCCTCGCCTCTCCTCTGCAAACTCCTCTTCTTAAACCCACTTCGCGTTGCAACTTTTTTTCTCACTGCGATTATCCTCCCTCAACCCTTAATCCCATAACTCCACAATCCTCATCCTCTCAATCGTCAATCCCACAATCCTACAATCCTCTTCACAATCCTTAATCCCATAATCCCACAATCAAGCCCACAACCCCACAGTCAATCCCACAATCTCACAATCAATCCCACAGTCCCACAATCAATCCCACAACCCCACAATCAATCCCACGATCAATCCCACAATCCCATAACCAATCCCATAATCTAACAATCAATCCCTCAATCCCACAACCCCACAATCAATCCCGCAATCAATCCCACAACCCCACAATCAATCCCACGATCAATCCCATAATCTAACAGTCAATCCCACAATCCTACAATCAATCCTATAATTCCACAATCAATCCCACAATCCTACAATCAATCCCACAATCAATCTCATAACCCCACAATCAATCCTACAATCCCACAACCAATC
Organism: Eriocheir sinensis; assembly: GCF_024679095.1. Taxonomy (NCBI): domain Eukaryota; kingdom Metazoa; phylum Arthropoda; class Malacostraca; order Decapoda; family Varunidae; genus Eriocheir; species Eriocheir sinensis. The sequence goes on from NC_066526.1 coordinate 12,627,379, forward strand.
CCACAATCCACAATCAATCCCATAATCTAACAATCAATCCCATAATCCAACAATCAATCCCACAATCCTGCATTCAATCCCACAATCAATCCCATAATCCCAAAATCAATTCCACAATCAATCGCACAATCCTATAATCAATCCCACAATCCCACAATCATCCTCACAATCCTCCTTCCACAATCCTCCTCCCACTTCACGTTGCCTCCACTTTCCGTCATTACAATTTTTCTCCTCCCGCCGTGAAATATCTCTCGCCTCCTCATTAAGCTATTAACTCAATCCTTCTCTCCCACGCACAGTCCTCTAATAAGCTCAAAAGATATTATGGGCTTTTTTATATACACTTCCCTTCATCATAAGTCTCTTCATTGTAGTATTATAGTGTTTATCATTTCCCGTACTTGGTTATTGTATATGTTGCTTGGATTGTTATACATCTCTTTTGTTCTCTCATTATTGTTTTATCTGTTCTTCGCTTTCTCGTTCATTTCGTTCATTATAAGTTTCGTCATTGTAGCTTCATCGTATTTTACCTTTCCTACATTTGTGTAATTATTGCCTTTGTTGAATGTAATGTTATTGGTCTTTTTTCACTTATCTTCTATTTGGTAACACCGTTCTTCGCTTTTACGTTCATAGTAAGTCTCGTTGTATTGGTATTATCGCATTTTATCTATCCCATACTTGTGATTTTATTGCCCGTGTTGATTGTAATGTTATCGTTCTGTTCTCTCACGTTAGTTTTATTTGGTAACACTGTTCTTTGTTCTTTGCATTTAGGTTCACGATTATCGGTAACTAGACTGGTTATATCTGCAATTCTCTTCTTTTTCGTCTCTTCCATTAAAACCGTCCGGCATTTTGATAACCACTTCCTTATTTTTATTATCGGTAACTACATTCGTCTTCTCAAACTTCTTTTCTCAATCTCGTCCATCAAAACTCTCCTCGTCTTATTATTGCTAACTATATTAATTTCATTCTCTCCTTAAACCTCTTTTTTTCTTCTCATTCATCCAAATCTTCCTCGTTTTTACATTACTAACTATATATATTTCCTTTGTCTCCTCATACCTCTTATTTTCAACCCCTCCGTCAAACCCTTCCTCTTTTTATTATTACTAACTATATTAATTCATCTGTCTCCTCAAACCCTTTTTTTTCATGTCTTTCATCCAAACCTTCCTCGTTTTATCCTTGCTAACTATATTAATTTCATCTGTCTCCTCACACCTCTTATTTTCAACCCCTCCGTCAAACCCTTCCTCTTTTTATTATTACTAACTATATTAATTAATCTGTCTCCTCAAACCTCTTTTTTTTTTCATGTCTTTCATCCAAACCTTCCTCGTTTTATCATTGCTAACTATATTATTTTCATGTCTCGTCAAACCTCTTATTTTCAACCCCTCCGTCAAACCCTTCCTCTTTTTTATTATTACTAACTATATTATTTCATCTGTCCCTTCAAGCCTCATCTTTTATCATGTCTTTCATCCAAACCTTCCTCGTTTTATCCCTGCTAACTATATTATTTTCATGTCTCGTCAAACCTCTTACTTACATCCCTTCCATCCAATTCTTCCTCGTTTTATCATCACTAACTATATTAATTCATCTGTCTCTTCAAATCTCACCTTTTATCACGTCTTTCATCCAAACCTTCCTCGTTTTATCCTTGCTAACTATATTATTTTCATGTCTCGTCAAACCTCTTACTTACATCCCTTCCATCCAATCCTTTCTCGTTTTATCATCACTAACTGTATTAATTCATCTGTCTCTTTAAACCTCACCTTTTATCACCTCTTCCATCAAACCGTCCGGCCTTTAATAGCCACATCGTCGCTTTAATTATAGAAAATGTTATCACGGTGAGACAAATTTAATCCTCCAACAGCATTATCATTTTACAGGCTTTTCGCTGCCGGTTTTCTCTCTGCAAAATTTTCTTCCCTTCGGCTAAAAGTGGCCATATTTTTTGTCCTTATTCCTCACATTTTGCGATATTAAATTCTTGGACTCTTTCGTAATTTTCTGTTCTATTTCACGGTGTTTTTCTCCTTCGATTTTTGGCGCAAGAGTCGCTATCATGTATATTTTATTAGCTTTTAGAGCAACGAAAAAAGCATGAGATAATCTAATTCTATAATACTCACATTCAACACAGATGTATTTTTCAACATTTCTTTTCATCCAAGCGTTTGTTTCTGTCCCCCTGTGATAAAATTAGTCTTTCCATTGAAAACTTCTATTCCAAGTCGATGAATACAGATAAAAACATTATTTCAATACTTTTTAGCAGTTTCAAGTTCCATTTTTTCCCTTGCAGCCATTCTTTTGTTATTCTAGTGATAAAATTAGTCTTTCCATTGAACTCTTCTATTCCATGTCGATAAATACAACTAAAAACATTATTTCAATACTTTTTAGCAATTTCAAGCTTCAATTTTTCCCTTTCAAAGCGTTATCTCTAAAAATATCATCCATTCTTTCGTTATTCTCGTGATAAAATTAGTCTTTCCATTGAACTCTTCTATTCCATGTCGATAAATACAGCTAAAAACATTATTTCAATACTTTTTAGCAATTTCAAGTTTCAATTTTTCCCTTTCAAAGCGTTATCTCTAAAAATATCATCCATTCTTTCGTTATTCTCGTGATAAAATTAGTCTTTCCAATGAACACTTCTATTCACTGGCGATAAATGAATAACAGCACGCTTTCAGTACTCACATCTAACAATTTTAACTTCTTTTTTCAACTCACAAAACGTTTCCTCTAATTTGTCAGCTTTTATTTAATTCTAGAGACAAAATTCATCTTCACAACACATGCTTCTATTCACTGTCGATGAATGAATAAAAACACGATTTCAATACTAACTACACAATTTTAAGTTCTTATTTTTCACTCGTTAAACGTTACCTCTAATTTATCAACTTTTATTTCATTCTAGAGACAAAATTAATCTTTCTACCGTAGCCTTTTCATCACAGTCATTAAACACAGATAAAAACCATTATGTCAGTACTCACAAGTAATAAATTTAACTTCTTTTTTTTCAATTCACACACCGTTACCTCTAATTTATCAGCTTTTCTTTAATCCTAGAGACAAAATTAATCTTTCCAATGTTTACTTTTCATCACAGTCGTTAAACACAGATAAAAACCATTATTTCAACACACATCAAACAATTTTAAGTTTTTTTTTTTTTTCAACTCACACATCGTTACCTCTAATTTATCAGCTTTTCTTTAATCCTAGAGACAAAACTGATCTTTCTACCGTATACTTTTTTATCACAGTCGTTAAACATAGATAAAAACCATTATTTCAACAAGCACATCTAACAATATTAAGTTTTTTTTTTCACTCACAAAACGTTAACTCTAATTCATCAGCTTTTATTTAAATTCTAGAGACAAAATTAATCTTTCTACCGTATACTTTTTATCACAGTCGTTAAACACAAAATTAATAAAAAACATTATCAACACTCACTTCACAATTTTAAGTTCTTTTTTTCCCTTTCAAAACTTTATCTAATTTATCAGCGGTTTTTCATTATTCTAGTGTCCAAATTAATCTTTCCAACGCACACTTCTAATCACTGTCTATAAACTAAGATAAAAAAACACGATATTTCAACAATCACTCAACAATTTTGAGTTCTTTTATTCCTTTGCAAAACGTTGTCTAATTTACCCGCTATTCTTTCATTATTCTAGTGACAAAATCAATCTTTCCAACGTTCAATTTTCTTAACAGTCGATAAGAGCAAATAAAAACACTATTGAAATAATCTCCATACAAGCTTAAGTCATATTTTTTTTCCCTTCCAAAGCTTTATCTCTAATTTATCAGCTCTTCTTTTTTTTATTCTTGTGACAAATTTAATCTTTCCAACGTTCACTTTTCATATCAATCAATAAAAACAGACAAGAACGCTTCAAATAATCACTACACAATTTTAAGTCATATGTTTTCCCCTTCCAAATCTTAATCTCTAATTTATCAGCTTTTCTTATTTTATTCTTGTGACAAAATTAATCTTTTCAACTTCACTTTTCATATCAATCAATTAAAACAGACGTGAACACTTCAGGTAATCACTACACAATTTTAAGTCATATTTTTTCCCTTCCAAATCTTTATCTCTAATTTATCAGCTTTTCTTATTTTATTCTTGTGACAAAATTAATCATTCCAACGTTCACTTTTCATATCAATCAATAAAAACAGACAAGAACGCTTCAAATAATCACTACACAATTTTAAGTCATATTTTTCCCCTTCCAAATCTTTATCTCTAATTTATCAGCTTTTCTTTTTTATTCTTGTGACAAAATTTATCTTTCCAACGTTAACTTTTCACAACAATCGATAAAAACAGACAAGAAGGCTTCAAATAATCACTACACAATTTTAAGTCATATTTTTTCCCCTTGCAAAACATTATCTCTAATTTATCTGTCATTCCGGGCTGTTGCTCTTAATTTCCAGGGGTAAAACTCCTCTTAACGTCCTCCACTTCCTGATTAGCTTGATTATCTCGGCAAAACTCACATTCCTTTCATGCTCATATTTCACACGTTTTTTTTCTCTTTTTTTTCATCCCTGCGCCCACCTGCTCCTCGGAACTCTCTCTTCTTCCCTTGCTCTTTTTTCTGTATTCCAATGCCAAGAAGATTCGCATGCGTGCCATTCAATCCTTATTAGAAAGTTGATTATGAGAGGAAAAATCTTAGTCAGGCATTCCAGAAATCTTATTGCCTTCAGAAATCTCCTCTTCGTAATTGTTATTGAGATCCCGTTTGTCAGTATTTTTATTATTTTAAGAAAGACGCCCAATTTTCAATATATGCTGTCTACATTTTTTATACCCTCAGATGTCTTTTTTTTTCTATTTGTTCTTTTATTCCTGGTCACTGGAAGAACATTTTTCCTTTTTATTTTTTTTACAGGCACTCACGAAACAGTATAATTATTCGGTAAGCTTAGTCTATTTTGTCTGGTTTCTGCGAAGCGATTCACCTTCTTTTAATATATTTTACACTTTTCTCATTCCCTCTTTCCCTCCTGCTCGAAACATTCCTTGCCCACATTCCTCTCCTTAAATCATACAATAATCGTTCTTTTAGTTAAGCCCTTTCATTCCTATAGCGTGATTCACCTTTATGCGATATATTTTACTCTCCTCCATTCCCTACATTTCCTCTCACTCGAAACATTTCTCGCACGCATTCCTCGCCTCTTAAAGAATAAATTAATCGTTCTTTTAGTTAAGCCATTTCATTCCTGCAGCGGGATTCACTTTATGCGATATATTTTACACTCTTTTCCATTCCCCTCATTCCCTCTCACTCGAAACACTCCTCGCACGCATTTCTCTCCTCTTAGATAACATGATACTAGCCCTTTTATTTCTTAGCTACTTTACCACCTTTCTGGGATATATATTACACTTTCCTCCTTTCCCTTCATTCCCATCCACTCAAAACATTCCTCGCCTTTTAAATAATATGATAGTAGTCCTTTTTATTTCTTAGCTATTTTGTCTTCTTTCTGGAATATATTTTGCACTCTTCTCATTCCCTTCATTCCTTCCCACTTGAAACATTCCTCCCACGCATTCCTTGCCCCTTAGAAGAATATAAAAATTGATCCTTTACTATTTCTATACTCGATTCCCGCGACACGATTCACCTTTGAGAAATATTTTACACTTTTCTCATTCCCTTGTTCCCTCCCACTCGACACATTCCTCCCACGCATTCCTCGCCCCTCCAGACCCGTTCCCGGCCAGGTCTCTCTCATGCCGGCAGGAATTTTTAACCCTCGTCACGTCGCCATCCATTCCATGTCACTTGTAAGGTTTAGTCACCTCTTTTATCATATTCAAAACTCTCTCCTCTCAGCTGTTTCTCTCTCCTTAAGTTCACAGCTGATTTTCCTCTCCAAGTCAGCTGATTCTCTCTCTCTCTCTCTCTCTCTCTCTCTCTCAGCTCTCCATCCATTCCAGGTCACTTGTAAGGCTTATTCACCTCTTTTTTTTTTATATTCAAAACTCTCTCCTCTCAGCTGTTTCTCTTCCCATAAGTTTTCAGCTGATTCTGTCTCCGTCTCTCTTTAGTCGCCTCCCATTGCAGGTCATTTGTCTGGCTTTTGAACCCTTTTACGTCTTGTTCCTAGCTTTCTTTCTTATATTTCACCCTACCTGTCTTTTCTTTTTATTCCTGTTCTTTTTTTATTTCTATTTGCGAAGGTGGGGAAAAGTGAAAAAGGGAGAGGAAGGGAGGGAGAGAAAGGGGAGAGAGAGGTGAAGGGGGAGATTAAGGAAGAATTGGAACGGGAGAATGAGGAAAGGGTAGAAAAGAGAGAGAGAGAGAGAGAGAGAGAGAGAGAGAGAGAGAGAGAGAGAGAGAGAGAGTGAAGGGGGCCGTCCCACAGAAAGGTTCACTGACCTTCGTTGATTCAATCGTCGCTTTAGACTTATGTAACAGTTTAACCTATAGGGGCCTCAGGTGCTCTCTCTCTCTCTCTCTCTCTCTCTCTCTCTCTCTCTCTCTCTCTCTCTCTCTCTCTCTCTCTCTCTCTCTCTCTCTCTCTCTCTCTCTCTCTCTCTCTCTCTCTCCTCCTGCCCCACGTCTTCTCCCCCTTCACCACCACCCCCTGCCCCACGTCTTCTCCCCCATCACCACCACCACCACCCCTTCCTCCTCCTCTACATCACTCCAGCATTTTATATCGATGAATGACACTCGCCTCCCTTCCCTGACTTACGGCTCACACTTGACTGAAATGAGCTCTTCCACGCTGGCTGAATGGCTCCGAGAATCGACCCCGCGCCATTAGTTCAATCGATCGAATCCCCGTAGCCTTGACTGAGCCGATGAATGGGTGAAGTGGTGTAGACGTGACCTGATTGGCGGATCTTTAATCAATGATCTAAACGGTGAAAGCTGTTGTGTGAAGTTAAGACTGTGTCATTGACTTGTATATACAAACTGTCTGTTTTTATCTTTTTATCTTTTTTTTTTGTGTGTGATTTCAATATTAAAAAAAGTGAGACAGACCAATTAACTGACTGAGAGGGAAAGGAAGGAGTGGAAAAGGAGAAGTAGAGGAATGGAGAGAGAAAGTATTGCAGGGAGGAAAAAGGAGATAGGGAAGGGTAGGAAAGAAGGAGGGAGGGACGAAGGTAAGGGAACGAGAAGAAGGGAGAAGGAGAGGAGTGCAGGGAAGAAGAATGGGAGAGAGAAGTGAGAAACGAACATAAGGGAAGGAGAGGAAAAGGAGAGGAAAGTCGAGGGGAGGTAAAGCAGGAGGAAGAGGAGAGAGAGGGAGAGAGGGTGGGACGGAGTACGAAGAGTGTGATAAGGCTTGATGGAAACCTACGGTCGCGCCCAGCCATGTTTCACTAGCGGAGATTGATGCCGATTGTGGCGATGATAGCGAGGGGGGAAGAGGAGGAGGAGGAAGAGGAGGAGGAGGAGGAGGAGGAGAGAAACTAATCAGAGGCGAGAATGAAGTGGAGCAGGAGAGAAAAAAAGGAGAATAATTTGAGATGGAAGAAAATTGTGGAGGAGAGAAAGGCGAAAAATATTGTGACAGGGTTATCGGCAGAAGGAGGAGGAGGAGGAGGAAGAAGAGGAAGAAGAGGAGGAGGAAGTGATGATGATAAATATATGAAGAAATGTAAAAACAGAAACCAGCTTCATATTTCCTTCCGTGAAAACTAATTATTGAAGTTTTCTCATTCTTTTTCTTATTATTTTCTTCTTTATTTCCGTTTTCTCATTTCTTTTTCTTCTTCATTTTTCCTACTTCTTTCTTCTTCTTTGCATTTTCTTATTTTCCTTTTTCCTTTTTCTTCTTCATCCTCCTCCTCCTACTCAGACAGACAGGTATAGTAAATGTAATATATAATAATAATAATAATAATAATAATAATAATAATAATAATAATAATAATAAAAATAATAATAATAATAATAATAATCGTGATCAAAACTTTACGAGAAAAGATGAAAAAAGTTAGTAATTTTAACTGACAGACTCTGACAAGGGGATGAGAGGTGGAGGAAGAGGAGGAAGGAGAGAGAGGAAGAGGGAGAGAAGGAGGGAGGGAGGGAGGGAGAAAGGGGGGAAGGAGGTAAAGAAGATGAAGGAAGAAGTAAAATTGAGTAAGAAGAGAGAGAGAGAGAGAGAGAGAGAGAGAGAGAGAGAGAGAGAGAGAGACCTTGTATAATACCTGAGTAGCGAAGTGGGAAGCCAGATAAACACTCTCTCTCTCTCTCTCTCTCTCTCTCTCTCTCTATCTCTCTCTCTATCTGTCTATCTTTCTCTCAATTACTCCACGCCTCCTTTGTCATTCACTTCTCCATCACCTTAATGAGAGAGAGAGAGAGAGAGAGAGAGAGAGAGAGAGAGAGAGAGAGAGAGAGAGAGAGAGAGAGAGAGAGAGAGAGAGAGAGAGAGAGAGAGAGAGAGAGAGAGAGAGAGAGAGAGAGAGAGAGAGAGAGAGAGACATAGACCGACAGGAACAAAAGACGGATTAAGGTACGAGAGAGAGAGAGAGAGAGAGAGAGAGAGAGAGAGAGAGAGAGAGAGAGAGAGAGAGAGAGAGAGAGAGAGAGAGAAACAAACAAACACTCACTCCCTTCTCTGCAATAAAACACGACACTGAGGGATCACACACACACACACACACACACACACACACACACACACACACACACACACACACACACACACACACACACACACACACACACACACACACACACACGTTTCTCCAGGTAGTAATCAAACAGGTAAACACAGGCTTCCGAAGTATAGAGTTTTACGTAATTTTCTACCTTAAGGACCCTCCCTCCCTCCCTCCCTCCCACTACCCTATCCTTCCTTGGTACGGTACATCCAGTAAACGATTCTCACCCTTATGCCCTTTACGCTGAGAGGACTTAATTCTCGTTATTGTTTAAAGTGTAGTAGTTTGCTTTGTTTATTTTTATTTTCTGTATTAAAAGTGTACACTTCTGAACTTTTATTTTTTATACAGGTAATGTTTAGCTTTTTTTTTTTTCTCTCATTATTAATTTCCTTTTGGCCTTGAGATGCTTCCTTTACTGTAAAAAAATATGAGATACCATGATGCCCTAAACTAACCTAACCTAACCCAACCTAACCCCTACAATTTTTTTTTATAGGGGTAATGTTTAGCGTTTTTTTTCTTCTCTCATTAGTACTTTCCTTTTGGCCTTGAGATGCTTCCTTTACTGAAAAAAAAAAAGATATGGGGCCCTAACCTAACCTAACCTAACCTAACTCCTACATTCTATCCTTCCTTAGTACAGTACATGCAGCAAATGATTTTTCTCATTATTGCTTTCCTTTTGGCTTTGAGATGCTTCCTTTACTGCAAAAAAAATATATATCAATCCCTAACTTAACCTACCTAACCTAACCTAACCCAACCCAACCCCTACATTCTATCCTTCCTTAGTACAGTATATGCAGCAAATTATTTTCACTCTTATGCCTGGTACGCCGAAAGATCTTAACTGTATTGCGAAAAGCGATTATTTCGTCTGATATTTAGAAACCCTTGTTGCTGTAACTGTAGGAAAGAGGAAAGAAATAATTTTGGCTCTGATATATTTTGTCGTGCTTTTTAAACGTATTTCTGTAAGCATAGGAAAGACGAAAATAATTTTGGATCTAATATATTCTTTCTTACTCAAAAAGGTGTATTTATGTAAGCATAGGAAAGACGAAGGTAATTTTGAGTCTAATATATTCTTTCTTACTCAAAAAACGTGTATTTCTGTAAGCATAGGAAAGACGGAGGTAATTTTGGGTCTTATATATTTTGTCGTGCACTTAAAACGTGTATTTCTGTAAGTATAAAAAAAGACGAAGGTAATTTTGAGTCTAATATATTCTTTCTTACTCAACAAACGTGTATTTCTGGAAGCATTAGAAAGCCGAAGGTTATTTTGGGTCTAGTATATTCTTTCTTACTCAAAAAACGTGTATTTCTGTAAGCATAGGAAAGACGAAGGTAATTTTGAGTCTAATATATTCTTTCTTACTCAAAAAACGTGTATTTCTGTAAGCATAGGAAAGACGAAGGTAATTTTGAGTCTAATATATTCTTTCTTATTCAAAAAACGTGTATTTCTGTAAGCATAGGAAAGACGAAGGCTATTTTGGGTCTAGTATATTCTTTCTTACTCAAAAAACGTGTATTTTTCTAAGCATAAGAGAGTCGAAGGTAATTTTGAGTCTTATATATTCTTTCTTACTCAAAAAACATGTATTTCTGTAAGTATAAAAAAGACGAAGATAATTTTGAGTAATATATTCTTTCTTACTCAAAAACATGTATTTCTGTAAGTATAAAAAAGACGAAGGAAATTTTGGGTCTAGTATATTCTTTCTTATTAAAAAAAACGTGTATTTTTGTAAGCATAGGAAAGAGGAAGGTAATTTTTGCTCTAATATATTTTGTCGTACTCTTAACACGTATATTTCTGTAAGCATAGGAGAGACGAAGGTAATTTTGGGTCTAGTATATTCTTTCTTGTTAAAAAAAAAAAAGTGTATTTCTGTTAGCATAGTAAAGACGAAGGTAATTTTGGGTCTAATATATTCTTTCTTGTTAAAAAAAACGTGTATTTCTGTAAGCATAGGAAAGACGAAGGTAATTTTGGGTCTAGTATATTCTTTCTTACTCAAAAAACGTGTATTTCTGTAAGAATAGGAAAGACGGAGGTAATTTTGAGTCTTATATATTTTGTCGTGCACTTAAAACGTGTATTTCTGTGAGTATAAAAAAGACGAAGGTAATTTTGAGTCTAATATATTCTTTCTTATTCAAAATACGTGGATTTCTGTAAGTATAGGAAAGACGAAGGTAATTTTGAGTCTAATATATTCTTTCTTACTCAAAAAACGTGTATTTCTGTAAGCATAAGAAAGACGAAGATAATTTTGAGTCTAATATATTCTTTCTTACTCAAAAAACGTGGATTCCTATAAGCATAGGAAAGCCGAATTTAATTTTGAGTCTAATATATTTTTGTTATTTAAAAAACGTGTATTTCTGGAAGCATTGGAAAGACGGAGATAATTTTGAGTCTAATATTTTCTTTCTTATTCAAAAACGTGTATTTCTGTAAGCATAGGAAAGCCGAATTTAATTTTGAGTCTAATATATTTTTGTTATTTAAAAAACGTGCATTTCTGCAAGCATAGGAAAGACGAGTTTAATTTTGAGTCTAATTTATTCTTTCTTACTCAAAAAAAAACGTGTATTTCTGTAAGCATAGGAAAGACGAAGGTAATTTTGGGTCTAGTATATTCTTTCTTATTCAAAAACGTGTATTTCTGTAAGCATAGGAAAGACGAAGGTAATTTTGAGTCTAATATGTTTTTTGTTATTCAAAAAACGTGAATTTCTGCAAGCATAGGAAAGACGAGTTTAATTTTGAGACTAGTATATTCTTTCTTACTCAAAAATACGTGGATTTCTGTAAGCATAGGAAAGACGAAGGTAATTTTGGTTCTTATATATTTTGTCGTGCACTTAAAACGTGTATTTCTGCAAGAATAAAAAGACGAATGTAATTTTGAGTCTAATATATTCTTTCTAACTAAAAAAATGTGTATTTCTGTAAGCATAAGAAAGACGTAGGTAATTTTGAGTCTAATATATTCCCTCTTACTCAAATTACGTGAATTTATGTAAGCATAGGAAAGACGAAGGTAATTTTGGGTCTAGTATATTCTTTCTTACTCAAAATACGTGGATTTCTGTAAGCATAGGAAAGACGAAGGTAATTTTGAGTCTAGTATATTCTTTCTTTCTCGAAAAACGTGTATTTCTGTAAGCATAGGAAAGACGGAGGTAATTTTGAGTCTAATATATTCTTTCTTACTCGAGAAAAACGTGTATTTCTGTAATCATAGGAAAGACGAAGGTAATTTTGAGTAATATATTCCTTCTTACTCAAAATACGTGGATTTCTGTAAGCATAGGAAAGACGAAGGTAATTGTGGGTCTAGTATATTCTTTCATACTCAAAAAAGGTGGATTTCTATTACTATTAAAAAAAAAGACAGCAAGTAATTTAGGTTATATTGTATTTTGTCTTGCTCTGAAAACGTTTACGTCTCTAATTATAGCAAAGACGAAGTTATTTACGGTTCTATATATCGTCTTAGTTCAGTAATTATAGGATAAACTAAGTTAAGTTGGGCTCGATATTAAGTCTTACCCAGAAATCGAGTGGCGTCGCGTTGCTTCAGAAAATTTAGGCAAGGCGAAACGGGCAAGTCCTTTGATTAGGTACACACAAAGACCCGCTTCCCTTTCCTTTACTTTCCTTTCCTTTACTTGTTTTCTTCATCTTTCTCCCTTTTCATACTTTCATTTTATTTCCTCTTCCTCTACTTTTACACTCTTGATCTTTACCTCTTTCTTCCATTTTTTTTCTCCTTTCCTTATCTCCTCCTCTCCCTTCCTCCTTTCCGTCATTTTTTCCTCCCCGGCTTCACCAAGGATAGACTAAGGTAAATTTGGCTCGATATTCAATCTTACCCAGAAATCGAGTGGCGCGGCGCTGCTTCAGTAAATTTAGGCAAGGCGAAGCAGGCAAGTCCTTTGATTAGGTATACACAAAGACCCGCTTCCCTTTCCTTTCCTTTCCTTTCCTTTACTTTACTTTACTTGTTTTCTCCCTCTTTCTCCCTTTTCATTCTTTTATTTTCTTTCTTCTTCCTCTCCATTGATACTTTCTTGATCTTTTCCTCTTCCTTCCATTTTTTCTGCTTCCCTGATCTTCTCTTCTTCTCCTTTCTCCCCTTCCCTCAATTCCTCTTAGGTAAATTTGGGTCGATATTAAGTCTTATTCAGAAACGAGTGGCGTCGTTTTGCTTCAGTAAATTTAGGCAAGGCGAACCAGGCAAGTCCTTTGATTTGGTATACACAAAGACCCGCCTCCCTAAGACCCTGTCGCGTCGCCGGTGTTTTTCCTGTCTTCTTTTCCCCGCCAAAACACGCCGCAGCTGGAACGCCTCGCGCCAAACACCGGAATTATAAAAGAAACTGAAAATAAATCTCTTTTGATGTCCCGGTTTCCATGTCGCCAGGGGAAGGGAGAGGGAAGGGAAGGAAGGGGTGGAGGGAGGTAGGAAAGGGCAAGAGGGGAGAGGAAGGGATGAGGAGAGAGGAGGGATTGGAAGAAGGGAGTCGGAGAGGAAGAAAGGAAGGGAAGGGAATGGTGGGAAGGGATGGAAGGGAATTAGGAGGCAAGGGTTCGTTCCCCTCCCGCATTCCCTCTGTGTCTGGGGAAGAGAAGGGGAAGGGAAGGGGAAGAGAAGGGTTGAAATGCCTATCTGTGACGGTTTCATGTTTGAGGAGAGAAGCGGAAAGAGGAAAAGGAGGGGAAGGGGAAGGCGAAAATCTGTTTGATGTTTTAGAGATGAAAAAAGAGGAAGAGGGAGAGAAAGAGGAGATAAGGTAAAGGGTCGAAAGAGAGGAAGAAGAGAATATCATGCAAGAGGAAGAGGAAAAGATTAGAAAAGAGGGGAAGAGGAAGACGAGAGTATGGTTCGAGTTTAAGAGGTGAGAAAAGAGAAGGAAAAAGAGGAGGCGGAGGAGACAACGGAAGTGGAAACGGAGAGAAAGACGAGATAATCAGTAAAAAGGAAAAGGAGAGGAAAAGGAAGGAAAATCAGCTGAAAAAAGGAGATAAAAGAGAGGAAGAAGCAAAGATCAGAAAATTGGAAAAAATAAGTAAAAGAAAGTAGTAAAAGAATGAAAGCAGAGAGGATCAGGAAAGGAAAAAAAAAAAGAGGAAAACGAGAAAAAAGGAGGAAAGAAAAATAGGATAAAGGAAAACAAGAGAATTACCTCCATGCGTCGAATTCGTGTCTGAGAAAGGGAGGAAAGAGGAGGAGGAGGAGGAGGAGGAGGAGGAGGAGGAGGAGGAGGAGGAGAAGGGGAAGTATTGTCTGGGGAGGGAAGAAAGAGGAGGAGGAGGAGGGGAAAGGGGAAAGAGAAAGAGAGAGAGAGAGAGGGGAGGAAAATTATCGTTGTTGCACGTGACCTCTACCAAAAGGGAAGAAAAGGGAGGAAAAGGAGGAAAGAGGAGGAAAGAGGAAAGAGAAGAGAAAGGGGAATAACTGTTTCTTTACCTTACCGAGACTAAGAAAAGAGAATGAAGAGGAGAGAGAGAAGGGGAAGAGAAGGGAAGGGAAGGGGAGGGAAAGGAAAGAGGAGGGAAGGGAAGGGAAGAGGAAGGGAAGGGGAAAAAGATTGAAAGGACAGAGGAAGGAAGGAGAATGCAAGAGGAAGGAAGAGGAAATGAAGGGGGAAGGGAAGAGAGGAGAGAAGTGAAAGGAAGAGGAGGGAAGGGAAGGGAAAGAGGAGGGAAGGGAAGGGAAGAGGAAGGGAAGGGGAAAAAGATTGAAAGGACAGAGGAAGGAAGGGGAATGCAAGAGGAAGGAAGAGGAAAGAAGGGGAAGGGAAGAGGAGAGAAGTGAAAGGAAGAGGAGGGAAGGGAAGGGAAAGAGGAGGGAAGGGAAGGGAAGAGGAAGGGAAGGGGAAAAAGATTGAAAGGACAGAGGAAGGAAGGGGAATGCAAGAGGAAGGAAGAGGAAATGAAGGGGGAAGGGAAGAGAGGAGAGAAGTGAAAGGAAGAGGAGGGAAGGGAAGGGAAAGAGGAGGAAGGGAAGGGAAGGGAAGAGGAAGGGAAGGGGAAAAAGACTGAAAGGACAGAGGAAGGAAGGGGAATGCAAGAGGAAGGAAGAGGAAATGAAGGGGGAAGGGAAGAGAGGAGAGAAGTGAAAGGAAGAGGAGGGAAGGGAAGGGAAAGAGGAGGAAGGGAAGGGAAGGGAAGAGGAAGGGAAGGGGAAAAAGACTGAAAGGACAGAGGAAGGAAGGGGAATGCAAGAGGAAGGAAGGGGAAGGAAGGGGAATGGTAAAAGAAGGAAGGGCAAATGCAGTCTCCTTACGTCACACTGTCTGGAGGAGAGGATTAAAAAGGGGAAGAGGAGAAGAAGAAGAAGAAGAAGAAGAAGAAGAAGAAGAAGAAGGAAAATGTTCTCGTGACCTTGTCTATTGAAGAGGAGAAAGAGAGGAAGAAAAAAAGTGTAGTAATTGCCTCAGTGCTTCCCCTCCGTAACTAGCAAAGAATGGGAAGGGGGAAAGGGGAGAGAGGGGGATCATTGCCTCAGTGCGCACGCTCTGTAACATCTATGGACTGATTTCTTTAGGAGTTCAATGAGGGATATTTATTATTATTATTATTATTATTATTATTATTATTATTATTATTATTATTATTATTATTATTATTACTATTATTATTATTATCATTATTATCACTATTATTATTGACGATGCGACTTTTTTAATGATCCGATCTCTTAATTACATGATAACCACCGCTCCTCCTCCTCCTCCTCCTCCTCCGCACTGCACCACTGAGCCACACTCCTCCTCCTCCTCCTCCTCCTCCTCCTTCCGCTTCCACTGGTATCATGGCTTGTAAACATTCCCTGAAGACACTCTGCGATAGGTGTGTGTGTGTGTGTGTGTGTGTGTGTGTGTGTGTGTGTGTGTGTGTGTGTGTGTATGAAAAGTCCGTCAACAAACACAATGATGATCTACTTTAGTCGTTAAACATATAATTAGGAGGTCATTACTGCACTGGGTATTCGATGTGAGGTCCGTATAAGGCTTTTGATATATACCTTGAGGATGACTTTAGGGAATCTAGTCTTCCTATAGTCTATCCTCCCTGTATTTTATTATCTATTCCTTCCTCTATTCTAATCCTCTCTTCTTTCTCTATTCTTCCTTTATTCTTCTCCCATACAATACCTCTGCTTTTTATCCCTTCCTTCCTTCCTTCCTTCCCCTGTTTTCCTTTATTCTATCCTCTCTTTCCTCTGTTCTATCCTTCCTCTTCTTCCTCCTCTCCCTTCTTTATTCTTTATCTCTTCTATCCTTCCTCCATTTTTCTATTCTATCATCTATTCTTCCTCCATTCTATCAGCCTTTTCCTCTGTTCTATCCTTCCTCTTCTTCCTCCTTTCTACTTTCTATTCTTTCTCTCTTCTATTCTTCCTCTATTCTATCCTCTATTCTTCCTCCTTCCTTCTTTCTATCCTCTACTCTTAAAAGGAACTAACTAACAATATCATACAAGTTAATAAAGTAGAGGAGTAGAGAGAGAGAGAGAGAGAGAGAGAGAGAGAGAGAGAGAGAGAGAGAGAGAGAGAGAGAGAGAGAGAGAGAGAGAGAGAGGGAGAGAGGGCGGTTCCTGTCTGACTTTCCTGTACCTGATGTCTGGCCACGCCCTCTTCCCCTCCCTCTCTCTCTCTCTCCTTCCCTCCCTTCCCCCCCTTCCCTCCCTCCTCTCCCTTCCCTCTCTTCCTTCCCTTCCTTCCATCTCTCGACCTCCACACCTGCAGCCTTTACTCTCCTCCTCCTCCTCCTCCTCCTCCTCCTCCTCCTCTTCCTCCATTAGCAGTCTCGAAGGAGGTAGGAATTTCAAGCTAAGAAAATACGAAGAGAAAAAGGATTTGAGGAGAGGAAGGATGGTGGTTGTGGTGGTTGTGGTGGTTGTGGTGATGGTGGTGATGGTGGTGATGATAATGAGGAGGAGGAGGAGGAGGAGGAGGAGGAGGAGGACAACAGCTGATGAAGTCTTGTTGGAAATAGTAAAAAGTTTTGATTGAGAGAGAGAGAGAGAGAGAGAGAGAGAGAGAGAGAGAGAGAGAGAGAGAGAGAGAGAGAGAGAGAGAGAGAGAGAGAGAGAGAGAGAGAGAGAGAATTATAATGTTGGACCGAAAAGGGAAAAAGTATTGACAAGGGGAAGTCCCGTAATACTTCAGCTGATGGAAAGCAAATAAAAGGTAATGGAAGGGACGGAAGGGAAAAATAGACGAAAGAGAAGGGAAGGAAAAATGTAAAAGGGAAGGGAAAGGAAAGGAAAGGAAGAGGAAGGAAAGGAAAGGGAAGGGAAGGGAAAGAGAAAGAAATGAAGGGAGAGGAAGGGGAGGGAAGGGAAAGAAGAGGTAGGGAAGGAAGGAAAGGGAAGGAATACATAGGAATACATAGGAAGAACAGACACCAGAAGATCTATCGGTCTATGGCGAGGGTGTCTGTTTACTACCGCTACTACTAGTAATCTACGTGTGGTAGGACAGGACAGAAAAGATGAAGGCTCCTCCCCACCCACCTCTCCCTCCGGCAACGTGCCGGCAGGAAATAGTTAGAAGAGAAAACCATGTACCTTTAAGGAAGAAAGGGACATGGAAATTTTACAGTTAAGAGAGAAATAAGAGGAAATTACTACCCTCAACTTACACTACTGGTAACCTAAGCTGTGGGGGAAAATGACTTCATTACATAAGAACATAAGAACATAGAAATACAGGGAGACTGGAAGAGGACGAGTGGCCTACACAGGGCAGCCCCAGAATCCTCCCTAATACTCACGATGGGTGAGGTGTAGTTTCAGGGGCACAGGTGGAGGCTTGATCCTCGAAAGAGAAAGAGAAAGAGAAAGAATTGAAGGGAGAGGAAGGGGAAGGGAAGGGAAGAGAAAGGAAGGGAAAGGAGAGGTAGGGAAGAAAGGCAATGGAAGGGAAGGGAAGAGAAAGAATTGAAGGGAGAGGAAGGGGAAGGGAAAGGAAGAGAAAGGAAGAGAAAGGAGAGGTACGGAAGAAAGGAAAGGGAAGGGAAGGGAAAGAGAAAGGATAGAAGGGAAAGGAAAGAAAGGGACGGGAATGAGAAAAGAAAGGGAAGGGAAGAGAAGAGAAGGGAAAGGACAAAAGGAAAGAATCGGAAAGGAAGGGAGAGAAAAGAAGAAAAGGGATGGGAAGGAATGGAAACAGAAAGAAGGGGAAGAGAAAGGAAAAGAAAAGAGGGAAAGGGAATGGTAGGAATAGCATAGCAGGAAGGAGAGGACGAAAAGCCTTTGATATATTACCTAGCCAAAAAAAGTGAACAGGAAATAAAAGATAAAAATGATTCTTGCATCAGGCTTAATACACGTTGGTAAAAAAAGGGGGGAGAAAGTAGGAAGAAAGAAGGAATAGGAGAAAGGGAGGAAGGATAGGACGAAAATAAAGTTGAAATAGAGAGGAAAAAAGCGAAAAAAATGAGAAAGGAAGGAAAAACGAGACTAGGAGAAATAAAGGAAGGAAGGGAGGAACGATCGAACGAAAACCCTTTGATATATTTACCTAGCAAAAAAAATGGAGATAGCAAAAATATATATAAAAAATGCATCAGGCTCAACACACGATAAAAAAAAGAATAACATATTTGGAATTCGTACTCGGACCAAAAAAAAAAAAAAAAGGTATTCCATTCTACATAAAAAGAAAAAAACATATATTTGGATCTCCCTTTTTTTACGTCTCTCTTCAATTCAACGCAGAAAATGAAAAAGAAATAAAAATGAAAATAAAATGAAGTGGCTGCCATTTAATATATTTTTTCTTTAAGTCTGTAATTGCATGAAGTTCGTGTAAATATGAATGCTAAAAAGGTGAACGTTCTGGTATTGATAATTATATAAAATCACGCAAGAGAGAGAGAGAGAGAGAGAGAGAGAGAGAGAGAGAGAGAGAGAGAGAGAGAGAGAGAGAGAGAGAGAGAGAGAGAGAGAGAGAGAGAGAGAGAGAGAGAGAGAGAATGGATGATTGAACTAAAAAAGGAAAGAAAAAAGATTGAAAGAAAAATGGAAAAGAAAGAAAAAGAATGAATGACAGAAAAAATGAAGAAAGAAAGAAAGAAAAAAGAAAAGAAAGAGAGAAAAAAAGAGAATGAATGGATGAATGAATGAAAAAAATGAAAGAAAACAAGAAGAAAAAGAAAGAAAAGAGAGAGAGAGAGAGAGAGAGAGAGAGAGAGAGAGAGAGAGAGAGAGAGAGAGAGAGAGGAAATTAAATAGGCAGGGAGGGAAATGAGTTGTAAGGAGCGAAGGGGAAGACCGCAAGACGAATCGGAAATGGAGAGAATGAGTCAGTGAGAGAGAGAGAGAGAGAGAGAGAGAGAGAGAGAGAGAGAGAGAGAGAGAGAGAGAGCAAGCCAATATCTGCATTAATTAAAAAAGTGAAGAGAGAGAGAGAGAGAGAGAGAGAGAGAGAGAGAGAGAGAGAGAGAGAGAGAGAGAGAGAGAGAGAGAGAGAGAGAGAGAGAGAGAGAGAGAGAGAGAGAGAGAGAGAGAGAGAGAGAGGGAGGGGGACAGAAGGGAGTGGTATTGAATTGTTTTTTCCTATTATTATTATTATTATTATTATTATTATTATTATTATCATCCCTCAAATAAGCTTATAATTCGGGATTTTGAAAGAGAAAAGGAAAAAAACGTTGGACAAACCTTAATGAAAATTCAGAAACGTTGTCGCAGTCTCATTTATAAACGTTCGCAGGATTACTTATGGATATTAAACGTAAGATGAATGAGAAGGACGTTAGAGGCAGGAAGGAGTCAGTGGTGCATGATGGGAAGGGGGAGCTGGGAATGGTGCGGGAGGAGGGGGAAGGGGGAGCTGGTAATGGTGCGGGAGGAGGGGGCGTCAGGCAGCAGCTGTGTTAACCTTCCCCAGCCATTAATAATAACATCCACACACGCTAATGCCGCCCTGACGAAGGTTTGATGAGGGCGATAAAAGGTTGAGGCCATAAAATTAATAGTAGAGGTAATAGGGCGAGCAGACATTACAGAGCGAGAAAGATTTTGCAAGGACTTCTTAAATAACTAATGGACAGTGTTGATAGATTTGGTTAGGTTAGGTTAGGTTAGTGAAAAGGTTAAGGCCATGAAATAAGTTATAGAGGTACCTAATAGGGAGAACAGACATTACAGAGCGAGAAAGATTTGCTAGGCTTTCTTAAATAACTAGTAGAGAGTGTTGATCGATTAGGTTAGGTTAGGTTAGGTTAGTGAAAAGGTTAAGGCCATGAAATACGTAAAAGGTAATAGGGCGAGCAGACACTACTGAGCGATAAGTATTTTGTGAAGCTTTAATTAACTAGCAGAAAGTGTTGATCGATTAGGTTAGGTTAGGTTAGGGAAAAGGAAAGTCCATAAAATACGTAACAGAGGTAATATAACAAACTAACATTACAGAACGATAAATATGTTGCAAGGCTTACTTAATTAAATAGAGTGGAAAGTGTTGACTGACTTTGATAGGTTAGATAAGGTTATTGGAAAGGTTAAGGCCATGTGATTAATAGTAGAGGTAATAGAGCGAGCAGACAGTACACAGCGAGAAAGAATTAGCAAGGCTTTCTAATTAAAAAAAGGGGGGAAGTATTGATTATGTAAGGCTAGGTTGGGTTCATAAGAGGTTAGGTTAGGCTAGGTTAGGTTAGGTTAGGCTAGGTTAGGTTAGGTTAGGTTAGGTTAGGTTAGGCTAGGTTAGGTTAGGTTAGGTTAGGCTAGGTTAGGTTAGGTTAGGTTAGGTTGGGTTGGGTTGGGCTAGGTTAGGTTAGGCTAGGTTGGGTTGGGTTAGGTTAGGTTAGGTTAGGTTAGGTTAGGTTAGGTTAGGTTAGGTTAGGCTAGGTTAGGTTAGGTTAGGTTAGGTTAGGTTAGGTTAGGTTAGGTTAGGCTAGGTTAGGTTAGGCTAGGCTAGGTTAGGTTAGGTTAGGTTAGGCTAGGTTAGGTTAGGTTAGGTTAGGTTAGGTTAGGAAAAGCAAAGTCCATAAAATACGTAACAGAGGTAATATAACAAACTAACATTACAGAACGAGAGATATGTTGCAAGGCTTACTTAATTAAATAGATTGGAAAGGGTTGATTGATTATGATAGGTTAGATAAGGTTATTGAAAAGGTTGAGGCCATGAGATTAATCATAGAATTAATAAGCGAGAAAGAATTAGCAAGACTTTCTTAACTAAAAAAAGGGGGCGTACTGATTATGTTAGGCCAGGTTAGGTTCATAAGAGGCTCAGAACAGAGATAAACAACAGATTCAAACCTTCAAAAGAGGATCAGAATACATTTAAACATAGCATCCAATTATTCATAAGAGGATCAGAGTAGAAACATTCATAAGGTCAGAACACATTTATACAGAGCATCTAAACACTTATAAAAGAATCAAAACAAATAAACAACACATCTATGCATTCATAAGGGGATCAGAACATATATAAACAACGCAACTGAACATTCATAAGAGATTCATGTCATTCATAAGAGATTCAAAACAGCGCACTGGAACCTTTATAAGAGTATCAGGACAATAATACATTGTGCACCAAAACAAAAGACGATCAGAGCACATTTTAAAAAGCATCCAAATATTTGTAAGAGAATCAAAGCAGAAACAACGCATCTATACATTCATAAGGGGAGATTCATGTCATTTATTAGAGATTCAAAACAGTGCACTGGGACCTTCATAAGAGTATCAGGACAGCAATACATAGTGCACCAAAACAAAAGACGATCAGAGCACGTTTTAATAAGCATCCAAATATTTGAAAGAGAATCATAAGGGGATTGGAACACATTTAAATGAAGCATCCAAGCCTATGTAAGAGGATCAGGCTTGGCATTCAACGTCATTCACTGAAACATTCATTCCCGGATTAATTTCAGGTATTTTTAGAAGAAGGTCAACAATCCCCACCTGGCCTGATGTGTTCTTTTTTTTTTCGTAATTAAAGAGAAAGGGAGATATGAGAAAAAGAGAGAGAGAGAGAGAGAGAGAGAGAGAGAGAGAGAGAGAGAGAGAGAGAGAGAGAGAGAGAGACTTATAAGCTTACAAGTGTGAGTATATTATTAATTGCTCTCAGGTGTAAAATTACCTCTCTCTCTCTCTCAAAATGTTGTTTCCTCATTGCACTTTTCCTTTGTCTTTGTTCCTTCCCCTCCCCCCCTCTCTCTCCCTCCCTCTCTCCCTCTCTCTCTCTCCCTCCCTTCCTCCCTCTCTTATCATATTATCGTTCTTTCTTTTCCAACATTTTATTTATCTTCCCTTCTTTTTCTTCTTCCTGTTATTATGTTTTCTTTTTTCCCTTTCTCTCCCTCCATCCCTTCCTCCCTCTCTCTCTTCCTCTTCTCATCACATTATCCTTATCCCTTTTCATTCTGCTTTTATTTTCCTTTCCTTCCTTCTCTTCTCTCCCCGAGCAGGCCACTTGGGTTAACAAAAGACTTATTTTTCGTTCCATAAAACATTAATTTCAAGTTGATAAGGCTTAGTTTAACGCTATTTCTCTCTCTCTCTCTCTCTCGCACGTACCCACAAAGAGAGAGAGAGAGAGAGAGAGAGAGAGAGAGAGAGAGAGAGAGAGAGAGAGAGAGAGAGAGAGAGAGAGAGAGAGAGAGAGAGAGAGAGAGAGACACTTCTTTGTTTTCTCTTTGTTGTCACTCTTCGTCCCTTTAAATCTCACGTCCTCCTCCTCCTCCTCCTCCTCCTCCTCCCTCGTTCGTCTCGCTGTTGGATAAAAAAAAACTATAAAAAGAAAATAATTAGAATTCACATCAATTTTTTAGTTAATTTATCACGCGAGGTGTTTTGGTGTGTGTGTGTGTGTGTGTGTGTGTGTGTGTGTGTGTGTGTGTGTGTGTGTGTGTGTGTTTGCGTGTGAGGTTCGTAACAAATTCGTAATCCATTTTCTTTCTTTTTTTGTGGCTTCGCGTACTCACACACCATTGCTTTCGTTTGTGTGTGTGTGTGGGTGCGTGTGGGTGTGTGGGTGTGTGTGTGTGTGTGTGTCTTTGCTTCTCAATATTGTAGTACTCTTTTAAAACCCTAATATTCTATCTATCTCAAATGTGTGTGTGTGTGTGTGTGTGTGTGTGTGTGTGTGTGTGTGTGTGTGTGTGTGTATCAGATAACGCAAAACCCCATTCAGTGACTTTGAAAAACGATTCTGCCTGGCTCTTAATAGTCTTCGATTCCACATAAACTTCCTCGGCAAGGCGATTCTTTACTCCTGACATGATTGAACACCCAATAAACAATCTAATCGTGTTCCTCAGTGTCGTGTGAACCCTTCTGAGACTCACCTGGAAGCGATCGGAACCCTTTCTAAACTATTCGTGGCCCTGAGCTGCTTTTAAATCCTATAGAAACACATATAAAAGCTATCAAACTCCTTTTTAGACCATTCGTGTCCCTTAGTGTCGTGGAAACCCTATTGAGACACTCCTATAAGCGATCCAATTCCGTTATAAACCATTCGCGTCCTTCATCATCGTCTGAATCGTATTAAGACTCACCTGGAAACGATCAAACTCCCTTTCTAAACCATTCGTGTCCCTTAGTTATCTGTAAACCCTATAGACACATACCTACAAGTGATCAAACCCCTTTATAAACCATTCATGCCCCTTAGTTACCCGCAAACCCTATAGACACATACCTACAAGCGATCAAACCCCTTTACAAACGATTCGGGGCCCTCGGAAATGTGTAAATCCTATTGAGAACTATTTGGAAGCGACCAAATTCCTTTCAGCACCATTCATGACCCTCAATATCATGTAAACCCTACTGAAACGCACGTCAAAGCGATCAAAATCCATCATAAAACCATTCGTATACATTATCTTCCTGTAATCCTATTGAAATTCACCTGGAAGCGAACAAACCATATCAAAACCCTTATATCCCGGCAGTGTATAAGTGACAGAACCTGAAACAAAGAAAGAAAAACAGAAGACAAAATTATAAACACAGAAACCATGACCTCCACACGAACAGTAGCAAAGATGAACCCTATGAAGTGAGAGGAAGAAACAAAAGAAAAGCAGAAAAGAGAGAAGTGAGAAAAAGAATATAACGTGAGATAGTGAAGAAAGGAAGGTGTGAGAAGGAGCAGGAGGAAAAGGAGGAGAGAAAATAAGAAAAAAATATCGAGATAGTGAAGAGAAGAAGGAGGGAAAAAATATAAAGCGAGAGTAAAGAGAGGAGCGAGCGAGAGAGAGAGAGAGAGCAAGAGGGGGAAAAAGGCTGCAGAAATAAGATATTCTGATGGAGTAATAGCAGACTGGTGCGCCATCATGTCGACAGGGGAGAAGAAAGACGGGCAGGAGGCTCACAGGTAAGGCAATGGTGGTGGTGGTGGTGGTGGTGGTGGTGATAGTGGTGGTGCTGGTGGTGGTGGTGGTGGTGGTGATGAAAGAAAGAAAAAGAATGAAAGAAAAAGTGTGTGTGGGGAGTGTGTGTGTGTGTGTGTGTGTGTGTGTGTGTGTGTGTCTGTGTTAAAGAAAGAGAAAGAAAAAGGAGAGAAAAAGAAAAGAGAGTAGGAAAGAAAGTGTGTGTGTGTGTGTGTGTGTGTGTGTGTGTGTGTGTGTGTGTGTGTGTGTGTGTGTGTGTGTGTGTGTTAAAGAAAGAGAAAGAAAGAGGGGAGAAAAAGAAAAGAGAGTAGGAAAGAAAGTGTGTGTGTAGAGGTGTGTGTGTGTGTGTGTGTGTGTGTGTGTGTGTGTGTGTGTGTGTGTGTGTGTGTGTGCATAAAATAGCACACAAACGCATTACCTTGCCCTGTTTGCTGGTTTATATGTTTGTTTACCTAACTTATATAACTTTTTGCGTCCTGACGGCTATATTATCTCTCTCTCTCTCTCTCTCTCTCTCTCTCTCGCTCTCGCTCTCCCACTCCCACTCCCTCCCTCCCTCCTAATTTCTTTACACAGCCGGCCATGCATCCCTCCGGCACACGTTCCTAACACGGTCGTGGCTAATTCGTGCAGATTAGCTCGGCGCGGGGAACAGCCTTTGCGAGCTATGCCGGGCGCGAGAACCGGTGGCACAATGGTCGCCCTAATGGTGACTCGATTATGTGGGAAATGGCTGCCTGTTCGAACTCAGAGCTTGACTTTTTTCGTTTTTTATTTTTTAGAGGAGTAAACTTTTTCACTATTATTATTCTTTGTTTTGTATTAATTTAGTTATTTATTTTTGGGGAACAGACTTTTTCATTATTATTATTCTTTGTTTTGTATTAATTTAGTTATTTATTTTGGGGGAACAGACTTTTTCATTATTATTATTCTTTGTTTTGTATTAATTTAGTTATTTATTTGTCCACTTCTTCATTTTCCTTTTTCTTGGGGGGGACAGAAATGAAGATATGATTTATTTTTTGCATTTTCTTTGTTTTATGTTTTGTCATCTATATATTTGACCTTTATATTTTGTTTTTCTTTTTTCTTTTTTGGAGGGGGAAGGAAGGACTTTGTTTACATTTTTTTATTTATATATTCTAACCTTTGCTCATTTTTGTTTATCTATATATAACTTTCTCTAACGATTTCTTGGTTCATTGATTCATTAGCAATACTTTCGTTTATCCGTAACTTTCTGTATATATATATTTATTAATCTATTTATCTGCCTTTTCATTCATGTCCCCTAGTTACCCGTAAACCCTATAAAAAAAGAGCAAAATCCTTAAAATATCGATAAAATTAACTCAAAAAAATGATGTCATTCACAAAATAACGAAATCAATTAAAACACCGAAAAACGTCACCCCGGAAAAATATAGTCAAGAGATTGGCGCAGATTTTTTCTTTCCCTGTTTTCCTTCCACTCTTTTCAATGGCCCGCGTTTTTGGGTCACACGAGGCGAAGGGTTCTGACGGCACGGACACGGGCGATAGGTTCCCTCTGCGACGCCCGGGAAATTGGTTTGTGGTCCATACGTCCGTCGGTCTGTCTGTCTCTGGGTCTTAGGGTCTGTTGTTATGGGTGTGTAGATTGTAGGTTGCTGTCTGTCTATCTCTATCTGTCTAACTGTGTGTGTGTGTGTGTGTGTGTGTGTGTGTGTGTGTGTGTGTGTTTGGAATCCGTTTAACAGACTAATCTACGGTTCCGCCTCTCCCCTCTTCACTTCCTCGTTCCTCTCTCCTCCTCCTCCTCCTTCTCCTCCTCCTCCTCTATCTATCTATCTGCATGTGTTTGGAATCCATTTAACTGACTAATCTACGCTTCCTCATCTTCCCTCTTCACTTCCTCGTTCTACTCTCCTCCTCCTCCTCCTCCTCTTCCTCCTCCTCCTCCTCCTCTTTCTCCATTTAATAACAGACTAATCTAAGCTCCCCTTCTCTCTTCATTTCCTCTTTCTTCTCTCCTTCCCCCTCCTCCTCCTCCTCCTCCTCCTCCATTAAATAACAGACTAATCTAAGCTCCCTTCTCTTCTCTCTTCACCTCCTCTTTCTTTTCTCCTTCCTCCTCCTTCCCCTCCTCCTCCTCCTCCTCCTCCTCCTGCAAGTAATCTCGGCATTCCCCACAGGTATCGTCGAGGGCAAACCTGATGGTGATTAAAGCTCTCGCAAGACCGATGGGAAGATGGAATTGAGTCGGAGAGCGTTATGACGAGATCTAATGGTGGTCTTAGGCGTCTGAATAGGGCGGGAAGGAGAGGGGGAGGAGGAGGAGGAAGAGGAGGAGGAGGAAAGGAAAGGAGAGTAAAGGAAGGGAGGATGGATGATAGGAAGGATCGGAGGAAGAGCAGGAAGAGGATGACGAAGGAGGATGGAGAAAGAAAAGGAAAGGAAAGGAAAGGAGAGTAAGGGAAGGGAGGATGGATGAGGGGAAGGAACGGAAACATGGAAACATGGAAACGCAGGCAACAGAAAGCCTATTGGCTCATTACGAGGTTGCCCGCTTTGGTGATTTAATCTGCTCGACAGCCTGGGGCCTGGGGAGCAGATGAAAGCACCTCGACATTGAGGAGTAGATGAAAGCACCTCGATATTGAGGAGCAGATGAAAGCAACTCAATATTCAGTTTACTCCCGACGCAGCGAAGTGACGGTCGATTCTATATTTGAAGGAGTTGATAGTATTCGCATTTACTACTTCTGAAGGAAGATTGTTCCAGTGACGGATGACTCGGTTTGAAAAGAAACTCCTTCCGATGTCTGTGTTACATCGCTTAGACTGAATGGGTAAACCGTTATTTCTAGTTCTTAGGTTGGTTTGCAATTCAAAGAAATTGGAGTAATCGACGTTATTGAATTTTTTCAGATACTTGAAGACTTGAATCATATCTCCTCGTAGGCGTCTTTTCTCTAATGTAAAAAGATTGAGTCGCTTGAGTCGTTCCTCGTACGGTTGAGCCCTTAAGGTTGGTATCATTTTCGTGGCGCGTCGCTGAATCCTTTCCAGTAAATCAATGTCCTTTCTGTAATTAGGAGACCAGAACTGTACTGCATACTCGAGGTGCGGTCTTACCATGGAATTATACAAGGATAGCATCACGTCTGGCGTTTTACACTCGAAGTTCCTCGCTATGAACCTGAGCATAGTGTTGGCTTTGTTGTATGCTTTTTACAGTGATTCGCGTGTTTCAGGTCACTGCTGATAGTGACTCCAAGATCCTTTCCTCCTGCATCGCTTGCAGAGGTCTCCCATTCATGATGTATGTGGTTACTATTTCTGGACCCAATGTGCATGACTTTGCATTTGTCAACATTAAAAGACATTTGCCATTTTCCGACCATTCGAAAATGTGATTGAGGTACTTATGAATGATTTCGCAGTCGGTCTTTCTTTGTGAGGGCCTTTCCCCCCTTAGTGTCATCAGCAAATTTCGATATTGTGGATTTCAGTCCTGATTCTAGGTTATTGATATATATGTTAAAGAGAATGGATCCCAGCACTGACCCTTGAGGCACTCCACTAGCCTCAAGTGACTGGAAGCCAATCGGAAGGTTGTCCGTTGAGTAACACTCGTTGTTTTCTGCCGGTGAGCCAATCCCATCCACGCGATCAGATTGGCTCCAATGCCCGCCGAATGCAGTTTCTTAAGGAGTCGCTCGTGCGGTACTTTATCGAAGGCTTTCTGAAAGTCCAGGTATATAATATCACTGGGGATGTAGCCATCCCAGCTCTTATATATACCTTGAAAGAAGTCTAATAAATTCGTTAGGCAGGAGCACTTGTTTCTGAAGCCATGCTGGGCGTCGAAGATTATATTATCATCTTCTAGAAACTTAACAAGTTTGTCTCTGATAATCTTTTCGAGTATTTTTCCTGCTACTGATGTCAAACTTATGGGCCTGTAGTTTAATGCAACGCTTTTTTCCCTCCCTTTTGAAAATTGGTGTTACGTTCGCCATCTTCCAGTCTTCGGGACCTTTTTCAATTGAACAGACTGGTTGAATATGTTAGTGAGTGGCTGAAGTATTTGTTGTTTAAGCTCTTTTAATAACCGCGGGGACAAACCGTCAGGTCCTGTTGACTTGTTCGTGTCGAGTTTATCCAAATACTTTTCACTTCTTGGTCGCATATTGAGTCAATTTTCAGGGCGTGATTCCCCTCGGCGGGTCAGGGTTCTCAGGCATGGTTTCGATGTTTTCGACTGTGAATACGGATGCGAAGTTACTGTTGAGGATTCTGGCCATCTGTTTACTGTCCTGAGTTGCAGCTCCAGTCTCGTCTGTCAGGGGACCAATATTGATTTTACTTTCTTTTCGATCTGATGTATGTGAAGAATTTTTGAGTTTGTCTTGATGTCACGCGCTATTTGTTTTTCGTAGTTGCGTTTACTACTCCGAATAAGGGTGCGACAAGCTCTGAGGCTGTTGTGGTACTGAGTACGGGCTTCGGCCGTGTCATTCTCTTTCATTAGGTTATAATTCCTTTTTTTAAGTTTACCGCCCTTTTTATTTCTCTGGTCATCCACGGTGGATCTACGGCACCATTTACTCGCCTGGGTTTCGTCGGCACTGTAGCCTTTTCTACTCCCAAAAGCTTATCTTTGAAGTTGTTCCACACGTTGTCGATTGTATTGTCGGTTAGGTGAAGTTGGTCCCAGGTCGCAGAGGGAAGCAGCTCACGGGCTAGGTTGAAATTTGCTTTTTGTAGTCTGGTATCACTGACGGATTGTCTACGAGTTTGTGACTTATGTTGACATTGAAACGGATTAAGTGGTGATCGCAACCGTTAATTTTTCACCAACTTCACAGTCGCGAATGAGGTCAGGGTCGCTTACTAATACCAGATCCAGCAGATAGTTTTCTCTTGTTGGTTGAGTTACAACTTGAGTGAGGAACGAATCCTCCACCATTTCTATAAGCCTGTTACCCTCTTGATCTCCAGTCAATTGTCCCCAGTCAATGTTAGGGCAATAAGTCCCATTATTATTGCTTTGTTACTTTGTGAAGCTCTTCGTACAGGGCAGTGTCATCGGCTGCCTGTTGTTTTGGAGGCCTGTATACGGTCGCAAGTGTTAGTTTTATTATTCGCAGTTATTTCCACATAGACGGAGTCGTAATTCTCTGCGTCCTGTTTGTCTATTTTTATGGCAGGGGCGTAGCGTACTTTTTACGTAGCAAATTACTCCTCCTCCTTTCTTGTGCATTCGATTTTTTGGAAGCTTTACCGTACCAGGAAATGACAGTTCAGATACTAGATGTGCAGAGTTGGCCCAAGTCTCTGTGATGGCTACCACATCTGGTTTCTCAGTTGCAATATACGCCCTAATTTCGTCCTTTTTGGGTAATAGACTGCGTGCATTTGTGTACAAAATGGAAATGTGACTACTGGTTTGGCCGCGTCGTGTTGAATGAGTTCGCTTGTCGGAGGCGTCGTTGGTTACACAGTTTCTTGCAAGCCGCATCGACGCTACGGTTCGGTTGATCAAGGGTTGCCTTTGCCTTGCCCTCGCCTCCAGTTTTTTGAATAGCTTTTCGAGAAGCTTTCAACTGCATCGTTCAGGAGCCTTCCTAGCCGCGCCGAACCAACCTCGTTCAAGTGGAGTCCGTCCTCCCAAAAGGAGAAAGGAGAGGAAAGGAAAGGAAAGGAAAGGAAAAGAATGGAAAAAAGAAGAAAGGGAAGGAAAGGAAAGGAAAAAAGAGGAAAGGAAAGGAAAGGAGAGGAGAGGAGAGGAAGGGAGGAAGGTTAAAGTAGAGGAAGGAATGGAGAAAGAGGGGAAGAAGAACAGAGAAAGGAAGATAAGAGAGGAGAGCAAGAGGAGGGAGTAGCTGAAGTAGAGGGAGGGATGAAGAGGAGGAGAAGGAGGAGGAAGAAGGTAACTAGTGTGATTGAAGAAGATAAAGGAAGTGAAGGAGGAACAGATACGAAGATGTTAAGG
>NC_066526.1:12659982-12704982 GCF_024679095.1 Eriocheir sinensis
AAGAAGAAGAAGAAGAAGTAGAAGAAGAAGAAGAAGAAAAACATCAAATCGAAAAAACTTGCAAAACGATGAAGAAAAATAGAGAAAAAGAAACTAAATAAGAAAACTTTTGAAAATTCCTCGACCAGCGTCCCTCCTCCTCCTCCTCCTCCTCCTCCTCAGTAAAAGTTTGAGAGAAGGAAAGTCGTGGAAGGGAAAGAGTAAAGGAAAGGGAAGGGAAAGAAGTGAAGGGAAAGAATTCGAGAGATTTTTTCCATGTATTTTCTTTTCCTTCTTTCGCATTTTTTTTCCTTCTTGTTCTTTATTCGTGTTTTTTTCATACGGAGAGGAGAAAGAGGAATAGAAGGAGGAGGAAGACTTAAACAAGGAAGAGGAGGAAATGGGGGAAAATGAGAAGGAGGAGGAGAACAATTAGAGGAAGAGGAGGAATAAGAACTGGAAGAGGAAGAGGAGGAGGAGGAGAAGGAAGAGGAAGAGGAGGAGGAGGAGGGATGTAGATATTGCCTTTTAAATAACGGTGATTTTAACAGATATTGGAAACACGTACCTAGGAACAGCGGGCTTTCGGTGTATGTATGTATGTATGTATGTATGTTTGACTTTGGTGTTTCCGTGTCTCCGTACGCCTTAATGAGAGAGAGAGAGAGAGAGAGAGAGAGAGAGAGAGAGAGAGAGAGAGAGAGAGAGAGAGAGAGAACGATTCCCCTCACACCATCAATCTCACAACCGCTTTGTTTATTGCACACACACACACACACACACACACACACACACACACACACACACACACACACACACACACACACACACACACACGTCCGTCCTTTACACATTTTTCAATCAACATTTTTCTTCCTCTCTCGTAAACGTCAGTCTTGCAAAGCTTCAGGAATTCGCCGCTAGAGGGAGACACATAACACAGAGAACCCCTCGCAACGGCTGAGTTTAGTGGGGCAGACTCTCCTATTCTTTGGCTCTGCTCCTGCCTACGACTTAAACGCCTTCAGTTTGGGAGTTTCAAGGCACATCTCCATCCCTCTCTCTGATGTATTCCTCCCTCCTTCCCGGAAACTCTTCTCTCCCTGGACCCTTCCCTCTCCCCCTCTCCACCGGCTACGTACCTCCATCTCTCTCTTTGGGTAACAACATTTCGCCTGTGATGAAGGTTGCCAAACATTCCTATTCTATGCTTCTTTTTTTTAAGTGGTGCCTATACCGCCGGTAGGGTTTCTTGAGTGCCCTCTTGAACGACCCCAGCCCGTTAGTGGAGCAGGCGAATTTTATTTATAGTAGTTGCCGTGATGTATGACTCTTGCTTGGCCTATGGTGTCCCCCGGTGCTACTCTTTTATTTTACAGCACAGAGCAACTCAAGGGCAACAAAGAGAAGATGTAAAAAAAAAAAAGCCCGCTAACTGTTGCTCTCATATAGCGATAAGTATAGAGTGGCCAAAAGAGAGGTCAATTTCGGACTGAAGTCGCTAAAGTTAGGGTTGATTGAAGACCCGGGCAGCATGTGGGTAATCTTCCTCCACTTGGCGATGGTTGAAAATTGTCAGTGTACTTAGGTGGGGCTCGAACCTAAGTCCTCGGGTTCACCACTCCCCCACCGCCGCCGATGTAAACGTCAGTCTTGTAGAGCTTCAGGGAGTGGCCGCTAGAGGGGGACACCTTACACAGATACGTCAGTCTTGTAGAGCTTCAGGGTGTGGCCGCTAGAGGGAGACACCTTACACAGATACGTCAGTCTTGTTGAGCTTCAGGGAGTGGACGCTAGAGGGGGACACCTTACACAGATACGTCAGTCTTGTTGAGCTTCAGGGAGTGGACGCTAGAGGGGGACACCTTACACAGATACGTCAGTCTTGTAGAGCTTCAGGGAGTGGCCGCTAGAGGGGGACACCTTACACAGATACGTCAGTCTTGTAGAGCTTTAGGGAGTGACCGCTAGAGGGAGACACCTTACACAGATACGTCAGTCTTGTAGAGCTTTAGAGAGTGACCGCTAGAGGGAGACACCTTACACAGATACGTCAGTCTTGTAGAGCTTCAGGGAGTGGCCGCTAGAGGGGGACACCTGACACAGATACGTCAGTCTTGTAGAGCTTTAGGACCGCTAGGGAGACACGAACACAGATACGTCAGTCTTGTAGGAGCTTTTGAGACGAAGACACCCACACAGATACGTCAGTCTTGTAGAGAGGCCTTAGGGAGTGGAGTGGAGGGCTGACCACACAGAATGGTGGGCAGATAAAGAGCTTTAGGGAGTGAGTGCAGGAAGGGACCAGAGACAGAGATCTGAGAGTTATGGCATACACACACGCACGCACAGACACACACACAGACAGACAGACAGACATAACCTTTCTCCAGTATGGTTTCAGCTCGCGCCGTAACACCACCACTAGCACCACCACCACCACCACCACTACTATAACAGTGCTAGATATCATCACCACCACTACCGTCGTTGACATCTGCATCATCATCACCACCACCACCACGAACCCCTCACCACCACCACCACCACCATCAGTACATCACCACAGTCACGATAAAGTTACTAGAACGTCATCACCACTGCCCTCGATAACACCAAAACAACAACACCACCACCTTGAATAACAACACCAAGACTCATTCATCACCACTACCAAAACATCACCACCACTACCTCTGACAACACCAAAACACCACCACCACCACGACCACTCAACACCACAAACAGTTCACCACTACTGCCTTTCACAACAGAAAAACACATCCATCACCACCACCACCACCAACAACAACACCACCACCACTTCCAGTAACAACACCAAGGCTCATTCATCACCAAAACCACAACAAAACCCACCAAAACATCACCACCACTACTTTTGACAACACCAAAACACCACCACCACTGCCTTTAAACACATACATCACCACCACCTCACTACCACCACCACTACCACCACCACCACCAGTCACCACAATGTACCTCACTTACCTGGTCTATTGCAACGTGTTCATCTTGGTCTATATATACTTTCGCGTCCTGGGCATGTTTCGCTCGCTCTCCGACATAGTGGTGCCCAGGGCGTCCTTCGCAGCCACCGGGGACGTCCTAGTGGTGTGACCCTGGGGTGAGTGGGCGAGTAGATTAGAGATAGTGGTGTGACGGAAGATGAGAGAAAAGGGAGGTTAGAGTAAGGGAGAGTAGAGGTAGAGATAGTGGGTAGTGGTGTGACGGAAGGTGAGTAGAGGGAAAGAAGTAGAGGTGGAGAAATAGTGATGTGACCGAGGATGTGAGAAGGGGAATGGAGTAGAGTTAGAGATAGAGGTACTGGTGAGAGGGACGAAGTTGAGAGGTAAAAATAAAGATAAACTGTTAGTGGTAATGTTGGTGTTAGTGTTAGTTAGTAATGGATTAGAGGAAAAATAAACAGACCAGTGATTTATGAAGTCTTAGGTGAAAATACATAAAAGTGAAGGCCGTAAAGAAGCTATTGTCAGAACTTAAGGATTAACTCAAGAGGAAATGGCTGTGGCGGATAAGAGGAAGAGGAGGAGGAGGAGGAGAAGGAGGAGGAGGAGGGGGAAAAGATGGGTGGAGGAAGTTGGTGAGGGAAAAGGGAGGGGTTATGAGAGAGAGAGAGAGAGAGAGAGAGAGAGAGAGAGAGAGAGTTGACCTTTCGCATCACTTACTCACGTCACTGCCATGTCTTTTTTTTATTTCTTTTTTGTCTGAGCTTCCTCCACCTCCTCCTCCTCCTCCTCCTCTTCACGGCTTCTTTTGCCTCATTATGCTTACACCTTCTCCTCCTCCTCCTCTTCCTCCTTCTCCTCCTCCTCCTCCTCCTCGTGTTACATTTTTATCTCCATCACTTTGCCTCCAGCCGTTGTTCTCTCTCTCTCTCTCTCTCTCTCTCTCTCTCTCTCTCTCTCTCTCTCTCTCTCTCTCCTTCGGCGCCTCCTTCAGCTCCTCCTCCTCCTCCTCCTCCTCCCGAAGTCTGTGGGCGAGGCTCTTCCCGCGAGATTAAGTCACAACACACCTTTAAAATACTGCCAGCTGTTATCTCTCTCTCTCTCTCTCTCTCTCTCTCTCTCTCTCTCTCTTATCGTTATTATTATCACTTTTTCAGGCTTAACGCACCTCCCCCTCCTCCACCTCCTCCTCCTTCTTTCCTCCTCCTCCACCTCCTCCTCCTCCCACGCCATCATGAATTACAGCTCTTCACCTCCTCCATCTTCCCTCCATCCTCTCCATCTTCTTCTCCTGTCTGGTATCCAATAAGACAAACATTCCTCCATCGTTTTTCTCCTCCTCCTCCTCCTCCTCCTCCTCCATCTCAGTCCAAAAAGCAAACGTTGTAGCTTCTATCTTCTCTTCCTCCTCCTCTCCCTTTTTCTCCTTCTTCCACAAGCTGACTGCATCTTCTTCACTTCCTTCTTCTAATCCACAAAGCAATCGTGTCTATAGCTGCTTCATTTTTTCTCTTCCAAATCAACCAGCCTCGTCTGTCCTCTCTTCTCCACCAAGTAACCACCCTCTTCTCTCTCCCCCAGAACCAGTCTGCCCGCGCAGCAGTTTCAGCGAAACGACTTCTCGCTGTGGTCGGTGCTGAAGCAGTGCATCGGCAAGGAGCTGTCCAAGATCACGATGCCGGTGGTGTTCAACGAGCCGCTCTCCTTCCTGCAGCGCATGGCCGAGTACATGGAGTACGCCTGGCTGCTGGACAAGGCCGACGCCCAGCAGGACCCCATTGTCAGGATGCAGGTGGGTGGAGGCTGAGCTCACCTGCTTGAGTTTGTTTATCTGGGGATTAGCGAACCACTGAAGTTGCCTAAGCATTATGTTACACCCTCTGATAATATTCCTACTACTAATACTAATACCAATACTAATACTAATACCAATACCAATACCAATACTCATACTAATACCAATACTAATACCAATACCAACACTAATACCAATACTAATACCAATATTAATACCAATACTAATACCAATACTAATATCAATACCAATACTAATACCAATACCAATACTAATACCATTTCTAATACTAATACCAATAATAATACCAATAGTAATACCAATACTAATACCCATACCAACACTAGTACCAATACTAATACCAACACTAATACCAATACTAATACCAATACCAATACTAATACCAATACTAAAACAAATATCAATACTATTACCAGCACTAACACTAATACCAATACCAATACTAATACCAATACAAATATCAATACCAATAACAATACTACTACTACTACTACTACCTTCCAGTACGTGACGGCCTTCGCGGTGAGCGGCTTGGCATCGAACTGGGAGCGTGTGGGTAAGCCATTCAACCCACTGCTGGGGGAGACGTACGAGCTGCAACGAGACAACTACAGGTACGCTACGTGTGGTTAATCTTCTTCTTCTTCTTCTTCTTCTTCATTTTCTTCTTCTTATTCTTATTCTTATTCTTATTCTTCTTCTTCTTATTCTTATTCTTATTCTTATTCTTCTATCGCACTTCACTTTTCCTTTTCCTCTCCATTGCTCTTCACTTCTCCCTTCAGGCCTTCCTCCTCCTCCTCCTCCTCCTCCTCGTCGCTTTCCTTTCTCTCCATATCGACTTCCATTGCGCTTTTTTTTGTCAGTTTGTGTGTTTGTTTGTTTGTTATATTCTGTTTCGTCTTTCTTCCTTTCCATCCTTTTCTTCCTTCGGTATCTGCGTCTATTTGTCTTGTCCGTCTTTCTGTCTGTCTGTCCGTGCGTCTGTTTGTTGTCATATTCCCTCATCCCTTCTCCCTTTCTAATCCTTGTTTGACGTGTTGCCTCTCCTGTGTCTCCTCTCTCCTCCCTTCCCTGCCTCTCCCCTCCTCTTCTCTCCCTTCCTCCACTCCTAACCCTCCTTTCTTTTTTCTCCTTTTCCGGCCCACCTCGCCACCCCTCTACTCCCCTCCATTCCTTTTTTTCTCTCCTATGTACTCCTCCCTCCTTCTCTCTCCGGCCCTTCCCTCCCTACCTCTCCACCTGCTACGTCCCTCCATTTCTCTTTCTTTCCTTACCTCCAATATGTTTCTCCCTCCTTCCTCCCCTCTACTCTCTCCCCTCTCCTTCGCCTGCTCTCTATTCCTCCTTCATTTCTCTCCTCGTTTATGTATACCTCCCTCCTTCCTCTTCATTCTCCACCTCTCTTTCCTTATCTCCTCAGTATTCCCTCCTCTTCACCCCTCTCCCTGCTACGCCCCTCCATTCCTCTCTCTTTCCTTACCTCCAGTGTGTTCCTCTCCCTTTCTTCTCCACCCCTCCACCTGCTCACCATTCTTCACTTTTTCCTCCCCTCCCATGCTCCTTCCTATGTAGTGTTTCCTCCTTCCCGTCCCTCTCCCTCTCTCTTTCCTCTCCTTGTTGTTCCTCCCTCCTTCCTCTCCTTCTCTCTCCAAATTCTCTCCCCTGTCCTACCTTCTCGACCACCCCTTCGACCTCTACGCCCCTCCATTCCCCTCTCTTCCCTTCCCTCCTTGTCACTCTCTCCGCGGGCCTTTCCTCTTCAACCTTCTTCCTTTCCTTACCTTCTTTATGTTCCTCCCTCCTTCCCTTCCCTCTCTACCACCCCTCCGCCCTCTACGCCCCTCCATTCCCCTCTCTTCCCTTCCCTCCTGCTTCAACCTTCTTCCTTTCCTTACCTTCTTTATGTTCCTCCCTCCTTCCCTTCCCTCTCTACCACCCCTCCGCCCTCTACGCCCCTCCATTCCCCTCCCTTTCCTTCCCTCCTTGTCATTCTCCGCAGCCCTTCCCTCTCTACCACCCCTTCCTCCTAGGTCTACGCCCCTTCATTCCCCTCTCTCTCCTTCCCTCCTTGTCATTCTCTCCGGCCCTTCCCTCTCTACCACCCCTTCCTCCTAGGTCTACGCCCCTTCATTCCCCTCTCTCTCCTTCCCTCCTTGTCATTCTCTCCGGCCCTTCCCTCTCTACCACCCCTTCGCCCTCTACGCCCCTCCATTCCCCTCTCTTCCCTTCCCTCCTTGTCACTCTCCGCGGCCCTTCCCTCTCTGCCTCCACAAGTGCCCCGCGCAAGGAACATCGGACACACAGCTTTAACTGGTCCTTCTGGCGCTAGCAGGACTCTGGACCCTGGACCCGGGACCCTCAGATGCTCCACCTCTGCCTCTCTTCCTCCTCCTCCGGTCCAACCTGTTTTCGCGTCCGTCCCCGTGGCTGTCGATTCCTTGCGCTGCCCCGTCATTCTTCTTTCTTTCTTATTCTTCTTTTGTGTATTGTTTTCTTTCTTTCTTCTCTATGGCGTTTTGGGATATCTGGGAATTTCTTTGTGCTCATCGTTTTTTTTTTTTTTTTTTTTTTAGTCGATTTTACGTTCTTTTTTTTTTTTAGTCGATTTTACGTTCCTCTTTCAACTTCTTCTTTCTTTCTTCTTATTCTTTTCTTTATTGTCTTCTATCTTTCTTTGCTATGGCGTTTTGGGACATCTGAGAATTTCTTTGTCATCAGCGTTTTTCTCTGTTTTTTTAATCGATTTTACGTTTGTCTTTCAAGTTCTTCATTCTTTTTTTTTATTCTTTTGTTTATTATCATTCTTTCATTCTTTGTTTCTCATGGTGTTTTTTGGCTATCGGGGAATTTCTTCGTCTTCTCTATCGTCTTTTTCTGTTTTTTTGTTGTTTTTTATGTTTGTTCTTCAGTTCCGTGTTTTATTTACGTTCTCCATCTCTCTTACTCTTTCGTTTAATGTCTTTTTTCTTGGTGTAGGTGAGTGTGTGCGTGTGTGTGTTTGTCGGGGCCTCCTTTGTCTTCTTTAGCGTTTTCTTCTTTGTCTTTCTTCATCATCGTCTTTACGTGTTCTTCGTACGGTGTTTTAAGTTCTCTATTCGTTCTTCTTATTCCTCCGTTTATTGTCTTCTTTCTCTCTCATGGCGTTTCTGTTTATCGGGTTTTTTCTTTGTCTTCTTTATCGATTTTCTCTGTCTTTTTTGTTTTTGTTTGTTTCTTCTCTCTTATCATTCTCATCCATCTCTCTTATTCTTTCCTCTCTTGTCTTTTTTCTCTCTCATGGCGTTTCTGTCTATTGTTTTTTCTTCTTTGTCTTCTTTATCGTTTATCTCTGTCTTCTTTGTCGTTTTTATTTGTTTCTTCTTTCTTATCATCCTCATCCATCTCTCTTATCCTTTTTTCTCTTGCTTTCTTTCTCTCCCATGGCGTTTCTGTCCATTGTTTTTTTCTTCTTTGTCTTCTATAGCGTTTTTCTCTGTCTTCTTTCTTGTTTTTATTTGTTTCTTCTTTCTTGTCATCCTCATCCATCTCTTTTATCCTTTTTTCTCTTGTTATCTTTCTCTCCCATGGCGTTTCTGTCCATTGTTTTTTCTTCTTTGTCTTCTACAGCGTTTTTCTCTCTTCTTTCTTGTTTTTATTTGTTTCTTCTTTCTTGTCATCCTCATCCATCTCTCTTATTCTTTCTTCTATTGTCTTCTTTCTCTCCCATGGCGTTTCTGTTTATTGGGAGCTTCGTTTTCTTTATCGTCTCCTCTTTGTCTTCTTTTGTCATCTTTAAGTGTGTGTTCTTGCGTTCCTGTGTCTCAGCTTCTCCATCCTTCTTATTCTTTCCTCTATTGTCTTCTTTTTCTTCTTTCTCTCTCACGGCGTTCTTGTTTATTGGGGATTCGTCTTCTATATCGTTTCCTCTTTGTCTTCTGTATGTGCTTGTTCCTGCTTCTCCATTCTTCTTATTCCTCCGTTTATTGTCTTCTTTCTCTTTCAAGGCGTTTCTGTTTATTGGAGCTTCGTGTCTTCCTCTTTATCGTTTCCTCTTTGTCTTCCATATGTGCTTGTTCCTACTCCTCCATCCTCCTTATTCTTTCATTTATTGTCTTTTTCTTCTTGTACCTTCGTCTTCTTTACAGTTTTCCTCTTTGTCTTCCGTCATCTTCACTTGTTCTCGCGTTTCTGTGTCCCGGGGTACAGACTCAAGGGCCAGTGTGACGGAGATGAGCAATGAGGCCACGCGTAGCTATAACATATCCCCCCATCACGTTACCTTTGCTTCTATACCTCTCCTTGTTTCGGCTCATTCGTGTTAGTTTGCATCGTTTGGCTGGACTTTGAACCCTGAACCTCATCTTCCTTCTTCCTTAACCTCATCTTCCTTTTTCCTTTGAATCTTGAGCCTCATCTCCCTTCTTCCTTAACCTCATCTTTCTTTTTCCTTTGAACCCTGAACCTCCTCTTCCTTCTCTCTTGTTCACGATGTTTCTGGTTCTGTGCATTAGTTCACTTCGTTTGGGCGGAATATGAACCCTGAACCTCACCTTGCTTCTTCCTGAACTTTATCTTCCTGCCTTCCTTTGAACCCTGAACCTCCTCCTCCTTCTTTCCTGTGTACGGTGTTTCGGGTTCTCCGCGTTAGTTCACTTCGTTTGGGTGACTTTGAACCTTGAGCCTCATCTCCCTTCTTCCTGAACCTTATCTTCCTTCCTCCCCTTGAACCCTGAGCCTCATCTCCCCAGCAGCGTGCCAGCCAATATCCCGTCCTTTGCATGTTAATGGACGTATTGGGCGTACCTCCATCACCCCGAGCCTGGGAGGGAGATTATTAGCGAGACAGGAATAGCTCGACTTCATATCCATATCAGCACCTAGCGGTACGAGAATAGATCAGTTTCCTATCTATATCAGTGACGGGGGATATAACCGTCTAGCTAAATCGGTGACCTCTTATCTATATCAGCAACTGGGGGTACAAGAATAGCTCAGCCTCGTATCTCTATCAACGGAGTACAAGAATAGTTTGGCTTCCTATCTAAATCAGTGACTGGCGGTACAAGAATAGATCAGTCTCCTATCTATATCAGTGACGGGGGATACAACCGTCTAGCTAAATCGGTGACCTCTTATCTATATCAGCGACTGGGGGTACAAGAATAGCTCAACTTCGTATCTCTTTTTTTATTCATTCACTTGAACCTCAAACTCCTTTTCAAATCCGTAAATATTCATTCCAATTTCCTTTCTTTTGTGTCTCTCCCATCTACTGTTCTTACTCTTTTTATTTTTCGTTTCCATAACTGACAGAACAAGAATAGTTTGACTTCCTATCTAAATCTGGCGTTACAAAAATAGCTTAACTTATCTATGTCGGTGTAATGTCTCCCACCGATGATTCATGGAATATCTTAACGTGATATGACAGGATGTAAGAGTGGCTCAAATCCTTCCTTATCTAAGCTCTACGTCATTTTTTTCCGTTTTATTTAACGAGACTCAAAAGTGACATAACAGGCGGTCTGAGTCTACTTGCTCATGACAAAATGCCCAACGAGAGTGCAGATTCACGGCAGAGATGCAAAACAGCCTCCGGTGTTCCAAGAGGCGGGGATGAAGGGCCGATTCCTCCCTGCCACCTGTTTATGCATTTCAGTAAAGCCATGAATTTCAGTATGCAGCCAAGTCTTTTTTTCTTCAGGAGCCCGTTCTTCATGAGTCTAGAACCCTTTGTAACTACCCTCCACCCTCACGTCATTCAGCACTCTAGAACTCTTTGTGCTTACCCGCCACATTCTTCAGCAATCTAGCACCCTTCCCTTCTGTATCCATTGTCTGTATTTACCTTCTCTACTGTACTCTACTGTACCCTCCACCCTCACGTTCTTCAGCACTAAATCTCTTTGTATTTACCCTTCACTTTCTTCTGCAGTCTAGAACTCTTTCCTTATGTGTATCCATGTGTGTTCAGTGTCTTTACCATCCACCCTCACGGTCTTCAGGAGTCTAGCTTGGGTGTTATGATAAGACACTTTAACTTCTCACATCAACTATTTCTAAAGGTCAAAGAGGAGGTAAATCGGGTCCTAATGAGTGTTTCTTTAGGTTCAGGGTACAGAGGAAGGATCAAACTACCACCAGGGTCATAAAACTACTCCTGGAAATGCCATAACTCATACGAAAGCCTTGTCAAATATGTGAACTTGGGCGACGAAATGTTTTAAAATACGGCCCTAGAGCCCCTCGTAACTACTCCTCTCCTTCCCGTTTTCAGGATAGTGTGCGAGCAGGTCTCCCACCACCCTCCCGTCTCCGCCTTCTACGCCGACTCGGAGCACTGGAACTTCCACGGCTCCATCCACCCCAAGCTGAAGTTCTGGGGCAAGAGCGTGGAGATCCAGCCCAAGGGATGCCTCACCGTGGAATTCCCCAAGTGAGAGTTACATAGATTTACATAGATACTCAGGCCACACAGACTCTATATTATTTAGTTCCCAAAGTGAGACATAGATTTACATAGATACTCAGGCCACACAGACTCTATATTATTTAGTTCCCCAAGTGAGACACAGATTTACATAGATACTTAGGCCACACAGACTCTATATTATTTAGTTCCCCAAGTGAGACACAGATTTAAATAGATACTTAGGCCACACAGACTCTATATTATTTAGTTCCCCAAGTGAGACACAGATTTACATAGATACTTGGGCCACACAGACTCTATATTATTTAGTTCCCCAAGTGAGACACAGATTTACATAGATACTCAGGCCACACAGACCCTATATTATTTAGTTCCCCAAAGTGAGATTTACATAGGTTCACATAGATATTTAGACCATACAGACCCTATATTTAGTTTCCCCAAGTGAAATTAACATAGACTCCCATAGATATTCAGACCACACAGACCATATATTTGTTCCTCAAGTGAGATTTACATAGATTTACATAGATGCACAGGTCACACAGGTCCGTTTCAGGGGGTATGTCGTTAAACTTAAGTGAAATACATAAAGTGAATACATAGATAAGTGATAAGTGAAATGATAGCAGATTAAATGGCCAAAGTTTCTGCCTTAGCAAATATTAATAAAGATGGATGAAGTGGCGAGAGAGAGAGAGAGAGAGAGAGAGAGAGAGAGAGAGAGAGAGAGAGAGAGAGAGAGAGAGAGAGAGAGAGAGAATGGAGAAAATGTGCCAATACTAAAAGATTAATGTTTGTGGCACACTGAGAGAGAGAGAGAGAGAGAGAGAGAGAGAGAGAGAGAGAGAGAGAGAGAGAGAGAGAGAGAGAGAGAGAGAGAGAGAGAGAGAGAGAGAGAGAGAGAGAGAGAGAGAGAGAGAGAGAGAGAACCAACCCACATCCCAAGCAATCTAATCCTAATCCTAGCAATACCAAACATAATAATTAGAAAAAAATAATCAGAATAAAAAAAAATATTATTACACAGAAAAATTAATCAGTAACGTCAGTTCAAGAACAAAACGTGAATGACCTCAGAAATTGACCCCTCTTTCAGCCACCTCTTTTGATTCTTTTTAGGAGCAGCGAGTAGCGGGCTTTTTTTTATTATTGTTTTCTTTTTTGTGTGCCCTTGAGCTGTCTCCTTTGTTGTAAAAAAAAGAAGAAGAAAAAGAGCCAAGTTGCTAATGGGATGATTGCATGGCTCATTAAAAACAGCATATTTTA
Organism: Eriocheir sinensis; assembly: GCF_024679095.1. NCBI lineage: Eukaryota > Metazoa > Arthropoda > Malacostraca > Decapoda > Varunidae > Eriocheir > Eriocheir sinensis. Next base: position 12,672,452 of record NC_066526.1, read on the forward strand.
ATGACACCCTAATTGTTATCACCTAATGAAATCCTGCATTAGCCTTGATATTTGCACACTCATTAGGAAGCCTATATAGTTAATTAGGAGGCTTGTTAGTTCTTTTGACCTTGAACCTTGACTGAGCAGAGGCGGAAAATTATACATGTGAAGTTCTTTCATAATAATGATAATAATAGCAATAGTGAAAGGGATAGTTATAATAGTAGTAGTAGTAGTAGTAGTAGTAGTAGTAGTAGTAGTAATGTAATGGTAATAACTGTTTTTCTTTCCCTTCCTTTCCTCCTATTTATTTTTCCTCTGCTTTTTTTTTTCTTTACTTTTTCCTTCCTATTTTTTTCCTTTCTACTTCCTCTTTCCCTTTTCCTTCCTTCATTTCTCTTTCCCTCTCCTCTCTTCTTTCTCCCTCTTCCTCTATTGCTTCCTCTTTCCTTCCTTTCCTCCTCCTTGCTTTTCATTCCCTCCTGTCCCATTTCCTTTAACTCTCCCTTCTTCTGATCCTTTCTTCCTTTATCTCTCTGTCCCTCCCTTCCTACCTTCACCTTCATTCCTTTTTTTTCCTCTCATTCTTCATCCCTTTCCATTACTCTCTCATCCTCTCCCCTTCTCTACCTTATCTCTCTGGCCCTTTGTTGCTCCCTCACCTGTCCTTAACTACCTGCCCTTCACCTGTCCTTTCTTTTCCCTTCCTTTCCTTTCCTTTCCTTAACATATCTTCCCTTTCCTTCCATTCCTACCTCTCCTCATCCCTTCCTTCCCTTTCCTTTCCTTAACATATCTTCCCTTTCCTTCCGTGCCTACCTCTCCTCATCCCTTTCTTTTCCCTTCCTTTCCTTTCCTTTCCTTAACATATCTTCCCTTTCCTTCCGTGCCTACCTCTCCTCATCCCTTTCTTTTCCCTTCCTGTCCTAGCCACGGGGAAGCCTACACCTGGAGCAATGTCAACTGCTGCGTGCATAACATCATCGTCGGGAAGCTGTGGATTGAGCAGTACGGGTCCATGGAGATCACCAACCACGCCACGGGTAAGAGGGGACGGGTGTTGCTTGACTCGTAATACACAAGTTGAGTGGGAATTTTTAGACTGGCAGAACTTAGAGTGGAAATAATTAGACTGGCAGTGGTAATTAGACTGACTGGTAAAGGGTAATGGGTTATAATCCGTCACAGACTCAAGGGTGTATGCCCACAACTTTACCTATAATACACTAGTAATATTTTCAAGTGTTATAGGTAGCACTTGTTGACTGGTAGTTTTTGTAGACTGATAATGCCATATATTGCTACTATTGCCACCACCACCACTGCCATCACTGCACTCATTATTTCTCACCCCGCTCAGGTCACAAGTGCGTCCTGACCTTCAAGACGGGCGGGTGGTTCTCCAAAGACCTCCACCGCATCGAAGGCTTCATCATGGACAAGAAGTGAGTCATGCTGCCGTGGCTTGTCATTACGTACATTCATTTACGAAATCTCTTTAATTGATGGATTATTTGTTGTATCTGTTATTAGATTTGAAATATATTTTGTATTGTTCTTTGTTTTGTTTACTCCTGATGCTTTTATCTCTCCATCCACTCATCTTGCCATATTTTTCATTAGTTTTTCAATAGTGTTTGTTTCATTCTGCACAGTGACATTTGTATTGCTGCTTTCATCCTCTGTCATCCTTTTTTACAGCTTTTATCCCTGTGTATCAAGAGAAAAGTTTACATACATAGGTTATGGTAAAGTCAGAACCATATACATATAGCTGGTGTTTATTTGATCAGTAGTGTATGTCATTTATCCTTCGTAACTCTCTTTTGGTGTAATGTGCTTTAGAGTATACAAGTTTCAGACTAATAATATAGATAAATAGTTATATATATTTGTTTTAGTCAACTGGCTATGGACCGGCAACAGTGGAGGAGGCTCATATCCCGTCCAACCCCACCATAGGGAATAAATGGACGTTAAATGATGATGATGATGATGATGATGATGTTTTAGTCAACTGTAACCTTTTTGTGGTCTTGTCCTCCAGGAAGAAGAAACACTCCTTTATGTATGGCAAGTGGACGGACTTCCTTCGCGCCACAGACAACACGTCCTACGAAGAATACGTGAAGACCAACGCCCATAAGTTTAGGTGAGCGAGAGAGAGGGAGAGAAATTATGAAACAACAGACCACTCCACCACCAGTAACCACTCCATGTCAGCAGAAAAATCCCGCTCAGGCCGACATTTTCCACTGACAAGGAGTGGTTACTGTCCCCCGTCGAGCAAGGTTAGGGGTGTGTGGAGGTCCCGGCAGTACCCAGAGATCAACTATAATGAGCTTCCTGTAATTGGAAGGATACTTGCTGGCGATGATGAAACAAGACAAGCTCATGATCAGGGCACTATTTATAGCTTGTTTCTTTTTAGGGATTTCCTTGTAGCGAGATCTAATTTTAGGACACCTTTTCCCTATGATATGTATGTCTTAATTTGCTGACGCTATCACCTGTTAATAGTTTCCATCCCCTAGCAGGCGTAGTGACAAGGGTGATGACGGCGCCCCGAGCTCCACCAGCCCCGCCAACGCCCCTCGGAAGGTGTTCAAAAAGCTCAACTCCATCACCTCCTCCTTCAGAATGGGCTCAGAGGCAGAGGTGAGTTGGAAAAATACTTAAGCATCATCATTAGCAAAATCAGCAATAAAATTTGTTTTCTCATCATTACCAGTGTCATTATTGTAACTGTTTCCAATCTGGCTCTCACACCAAATATTTCTAAAGACCACAAAAGAGGTCTACTATGTGGTCTTTGGAAATATTAGTTGTGAGAGTAAAAAGCATCTGGGAATAAGGGCCAAGAATCAAGAGGGGAGTTTGTATCAAAACACCCCACCCTCCGAAATCAAGCTCTCTTCTGGCCATTCTTTTCTATTTCCTTCTATCGTAACAGTGTAGCAGACTTTTTTGTTTTTCCTCCTTCACTACCTGTTTTTTCTCCAATAATAATAATGATAGTTTGCCCCAGAGCTGCTTCCTTTGCTGTTAAAAAAAAATTCATATCTCCTATATCCTGCAGGGTGGGCATGAGGCAGAGGAGGGGGACCTGCCACCCGGTGCAGAGGAGCACGAGGAAGGAGAGGGAGGCTACCCACGCTCAGATTCCACCTACAGCATCGACATCCCCAACTCATTGACGCTCTGGGAGGTGGACCCCAGACCTAACAACTCCTCACAGGTGTGGCTCACTCACTCACAGAATTATTATTATTGTTACACTACATGAATACCAGTACCTATGCACTCAGACCTCTACATCCATGGATTTGAATATCTGCAGGATTCCCTGTGGATGTTACCAAGTTAAAGATGTGGGTATCCACAGGTTTTCTTGAGCACTTTTGTGACCAGCATAGCCCTTGTGGCTCACTGCACACCCTGCTGCCACCCCATACACCTTCATACTTGTAGTAACCACACTAATGGTTGCTGTAAGTATGTAAGTATCTATCAGCAGATAACCCACAGTTCCTCATCATCCATGGGTGTGTCTGTTTCCTAACCCCAAGTGGATGTTGAGGTTTGACTGCACATTGTACATTGCCCTAACTCCAAAGGCAGTATAATTTATGCCCCAACTCCAGAGACACTATGATTTATGATAAGTCTTGTGCCCTCGTGTCTTTCCACAGTACTACCACTTCACGCTCTTTGCCATGTCCCTGAACGAGACGAGCGAAGAGCTGCACCGCACGCTGGGGCCCACAGACTGCAGGTGACACACTCAGACATACAGTACTCAGGGGGAAGTAGTGCACCCGTAAATGGTTCTTCTTGTGAGTGTTCGCGGCAGAAATTTAAAAGAAGCAATTGTTTCATCCCTTGTTGCCTTTGTGTTGAGTTACTGCCAGGGCTCAAAGTAATCTCTGAAAGGACAAAGTCATCAGTATGTTTATTAATTTTTACCTTGTGTGTATTTATGACCCATTCACCGTTGTCGGAGGCACAGACAAAGGATTATTTGATCAGTATTCAAACTGTTCCATAATCACTAATGGCACTTGTTAGTTTTCTGGTTATTGGTGTGACAGTGATGACCTCAAAAGCATTTATTTTATTTCATTTGAGCATTTTTTTGGCATCACTATATTTTGTTTACTTGAAGGACAATTATTTTATTTTATTTAAACATAGTCAGTAAGGTACAAGGAAGACCTGCATAAGAGGGGAGACCAGTTAGTGAAAGGGTGTGAGGTTGCATGACATGAAAAGGTGAGTTTCAGTGCGACAAGAATGAGATGAGGGCAAGACAGTGTTCAGTGTAGTGCTTAGTGAACTTTTTTGTATTTTTCTAGTTGTTGTCCTTGAGCTGTTTCCTTTGCTGTAAAAGAATTAATAGTGAGATTATCTATGGTGCCACTTTTGGAATGAGATGAATGTCAGTATATACATCATTTTAATTCACTCATCCATCTCAGCTCTTGAAAAAAAATATATTGTTATGCTAAAGGGGGCCACACATCAAGTCTTTCCTCACACATAGAGCCTCAAGTTTGACATCCCCTTATATATATCATTTTCAGACTCCTTCATCTCAGCTCTGAAAAACACTCATTGCACTAAGGGGAACCACACATAAAATCTTCCTTCACAGTACAGAGCCTCAAGTTTGACACCCCCTTATGCATCATTTTCAAATACTCCTTCATCTCAGCTCTTAAAAACACTCAGCACTAAGGGAAACCACACATAAAATCTTCCTTCACAGTTCAGAGCCTCAAGTTTGATGCTTCCTTATACGTCATTTTTGTATACACTCATCTATCTTAACAAACAAAAATAAATAAATAAAAATAAATCATAACACTAGTGGGGCCACACACATGAACTCTTCCGTCACACTTCAGAGCCTTAAGTCTTACGCTCCCTCGCCTCCCTCTCCTCAGGTTACGTCCAGACATCAGGCTCCTGGAGAATGGCGACATAGACGGTGCCGCCAACGAGAAGAACCGCCTGGAGGAGAAGCAACGAGACGCACGCAAGAGCAGGAAAAAGAGCAAAGCGGATTGGAAGGCCAGGTGAGTGTGCAGGTCCACCCCACTTCATGATGGTTCATTTTACAATACTTCACACTTACAGTCATCATTCTTTAATTACCTTTGAAGGCGATGAATTATATAGGCAAAATTTGGGACATACGCTATAGCTGTGCATGGCTGTGGTGCTCATTTCCTTTACACTGGCCCTTGAGCGTGTGTTAGGTAAGCACTCACTACCCTGGAAAACAAGCCAGTGCGACATCCAATTTACCACAGTTTACTCGTCCCAGGTTTCCCCAGGTACCCATTTATCTACCTGGCTGAAGGGGGATGAACAACTGGGTGAGCTACAAACCAACTGCTTGGGCCAGGATTCAAACCCAGACCTGTGGATTCATAGCTAGCCACACTAAGCACTGCACCTTGGAGGTGTAACGAATTATGACAAGGCATAACGTTTTCTCTCTGTCAGTGCTGCCCTTTCATAGCACAAAACCTGTAACAATCCAACATTTGGGAATGGTTTGAGTAAAGACTTACATAATGCAATGTTCACAGGTGGTTTGAGCAGGGGACCAACCCATTCACGCGCCAGGAGGACTGGCTATACAGCGGCGGCTACTGGGACCGCAACTTTGAGCACATCGATATCTTCTGATGGCAAGGCCGCCCCTTCCCACTGCCCCCGACACCTGTGCTTGCTGGAGGGCCACTGAGGGCCCCAGGGTCATAATGGAGGTAGCTGGTAGGTCTTTGTGAGTCACTGGCCAAGGTCACACCATGGATTTCCTGTGAGTGGTGGATCAAGGATGACATGTATGCAAGTTGCCACTGTTTGTAAGAAAGATAGCAAGAGAGAGAGAGAGGGAGAAAGAACGAGGGGGATTTTGAAGTGTTAGGCACAGAGAAGAGGTATATATATGTATGGAGTGTTGTCTGTGTAAGGTCGAGTCTTGGAGGAGCAAAAGGGAGTGTTTACGATGCTCTTTAAGGTAAGGAATTGAGTGAAGAATTGTTTGTGCTGACTGAAGCGAGGTAACGGTTACCGACAAGAGAGAGTCAGAAATGTTGAAGAGAATAATTTTGTAAGGAATTGAAGCAAGGAAACACTACCAACCAATGAGAGAATGTTTGGAGTGTTCTAGTTGGTTTCATAGAAGGCTGGAGAGAGGAAACATTACCAACAAAAGAGAAATTGTTTAAGATATTGAAGGCTAATTTTTTATGGTCTAAAGAGAGGAAACAGTTGCGAATAAGAGGCTGTTTGAAATACTGAAGGTTATTTTTCTCGAGGTCTTGAGAGAGAAAACATCATCAACAAAAGAGTAAAGGTTATTTTGTTAAGCACTAAAGCAAGGAAACATTACCGACAAACGAGAAATTGCCTGAAATACTGAAGGTTCAATTTTATCAAGGTCCAAATAAGCTTCAGTTTGTGGGAGCTATGAGCAAGACTGTCTGAAATATCGAAGGTTAATTTTTATCAAGGTCCATAAAAGCTTCAGTTTGTGGGAGTTTTGAGGAAGACTGTCTGAAATATTGAAGGTTCATATCATCAAGGTCCGTATAATCTTCAGTTTGTGGAAGCTATGAGGAAGACTGTCTGAAATATCGAAGCTTCATTTTTGTTGAGGTCCCGAATAAGCTTCAGTTTGTGGGAGCTTTGAAGAAGGCCAGGGAAGCTTGAGTGTGTTTGAAGCTCCCTGCGCTGTGCCCATCTGGCGAGGCTTGGGCAGGGTCAGCGTGGTGCGTCACCTCTGAACGTCACTCCTGTGTGTTGTTTATTTATGCAAGGAAGAAATGTCCAGTTGTTTTATTACGTCGTGTTGCTTCAGAGTACAATTATATGCATTACTTTCAACTTTGTTATTAGAGAAATTGTGTTATATACTTATTTTACTGATGTTAATTTCAACCATTTTCAGAAAGGGGTGCAAAGGGCTTCTGAAAGTTAAAACGCATTACCAATATTACTACTTTTATGATTATTATTGTTGTTATTATCAAGTTACCGAGCATCATTGTTAAGTACTATAGTCTTTTTCTTTTATTATTTACAGCAATGGAAGCAGCTTGTTATTATCATTACTATTATCATCATTATTGTTTTCTATATTATGTATTTTCCTCTTTTTGTGTCTTTTCAAGTTGATTCCATCCTGTGTATTGAATCATCGTGTCATTCTTGCAGTCTCCAGGTTAGGTCATGTTATTATTATTGCTGTTTTGTATTGTTATCATTCTTTTCCAACTCACTTTGTATCTTTTTCCACTTGATTCCATCCCATGCATTGTGCCGTTGTGTCAGTCTCCAGGTTAGGTTATTTCTTTGCTGAAGTTCATGGCAGTCTCTGTTGCCTTTTCGGGTTGAGAGACGAGGCAGCAGATGATTGTCCACCAAACACTGATCACTGAGGTCCTGCCTGGCTTGAACTTTCCCAAATGCGAGTTAATTTTTATACTTCTTATAGGTCAGCTTGAGATTAGTTGAGTATGTTGTTTTAGTGCAAGATATATCAAGGGCATTGCTAGAGAGAGAGAGAGAGAGAAAGAAAGAGAGAGTGAGAGTGAGAGAGAGAAAAAAACGTGTAATGTATGTATGTGTGTACATGTGTGTGTACAAGAAGTGACGGAAGACAAATATAAACCATTTTTCTGAGTTCGCCAATAAGCAACGTAGATATCAGCTAGCGATCACATTTCTGTACGCCATATATCCTATGTTCGCCGTATGTACCAGCGTAAATATAACATGCTTTTTATTTCTAGATACAACTATGTCGAAAAAAATTGTTTACTAGTTATTTAAATGATTGTTTATTATTTCTAGCTTTAGGTTATTGAGACGCAACCCACAAATCACATGGACGAAGGGGGGAAGGGAGGTGAGGGTGCCGTCATGCCCTCTCCCACCCCCTCAAAAAGCCTGTGCAGTAGCTCCCACCACCACCACCACCACCACTAGTTGCTCAGTCTGTAGGTCTGTGTCTGTCTGTGTGTCTCTGAATGTCCATACACTGTGTTCTCTGTGCTTGCAATGGACCAATATAATGTTTGCTGTTCGAGGCTTTCATGTTATACCGAGGTGTGTAGGTAAGCCTGTGTGTCTATTTTGTGGAGGTAGATCAAGTATGTACACCTTGTAATTATATATGGGAATGCCAATCAGGGTTCTGGGGTGTAGGAACTTGTACATAGTCGCAGTGTGTGTGTGTGTAACATGTCCCGGAGAGCTCGTATGCTTTAGGGAAACTAGATTGACGAGACCGGTTTTTGCACTGGTTTCCGCTAGTCCATACCTCCCCATCTCCCTGCCTTTTTTTTTTTTTTTTTTTTTTTTTTTTTTTTTTTTAAAAGCAGAGTCAGTTCAAGGGCATAAAAAAAGGAAACAAATATGAAAAAAAAAAAAAAGCCCGCAATACAGTCCCAACACCTATTTCTTCCACTCGTATGTTGCCTATAGCTAACATATGAGGGGAAGGGATAGATGTGTGGGCTGTGTGGCAGAGCGGAAGGGAGGAACGGACCTATGGAAGCCAACGGAAAAAAGGTCTCGGCAATCTGGTTCCTCTCTAGACCCTCCGTGTTATATAGAAAACTGTATCATTAATATTATTCCATGTTATGCTTATTTATGAAAGAAACTATACTAATCCGTTTTTATTTTGCCATATGGTTCTGAAATTTATATTGTTGTTGCATAGTTTATTCCCCTATAGAGAGTTTATTACTGCGTGTTGTCCTATGTCGTTGTTTTAGGGATTTTTGTTGAGGTTACGCTTTTAAAATTCAACTAAGGTGACTGCCAAGGTTCATTGATGGTGGGTGTGAGGAGAGAACCATCAGAACTTTGCACATTGTTTGTTTACATTCAAAGACCTTAATGCTGGGTTAAGAGGAGTGTCGGATTCAATGTTCGTCGTCCTTAATGCATCGTAATGTTATGTTAGGAGGAGGATCAGATCTCCCACGAAGCTTTTGGTCTTAATATTTTAGTCTTGTTTTGTTCGTCAAGCAAAACTACATAGAAGGCATTTGTGTTCCTTTGCTGCAGTCGTAAATACAAACACGTCTGTCCTATTATGGTTCGTCAAGCCAGAGTAGAAAGCATTTGTGTTCCTTTGCTCCACTGGTGAATATAAACACATCAGTCCTCTTATGTTCATCAAGCAAGAGTAGAAGGCATTTGTATTTCTTCACTGCAGTCGTAAATACAAACACATCTGTCCTGTTATGGTTTGTCAAGCAAGAATAGAAGGCGTTTTGTTCCTTTGCTGCAGTGGTCAATATAATCACATCAGTCCATTTATGTTGAAGCGAGAATACGTAGAACGCATTTTTGTTCCTTTGCTGCAGTGGTAACTATAAACACATCCGCTTGTCTCAATTAGTGTGGCAGGAGAAGGGGATCACCTCTTCCGCCCGGAGAGGAGACCGGCACTTTACGCCCAGCAGGTAGACCATCACGTGCCATTAGCAGCTGTGCAGTGCCTGATAGCAAAAAGCAGAACATATTTTTGCTTACACTTTACACCAGAAGCAAAAGGATGAGTACAAGGGAGCAACGTTTAGAAGGTGTTTGGAGTTGTAACATGTAACATACTATATACATATTTTATTTTCGTCTATGGTAGAGTGAGGTTATGGCTGAGGTGGTATTCTAAAACTCTTAGGATGTGAGGGTTGCCTGATGTGCTCAACTGCTGATGTATTCTGTTAGTTCTTGTTTGCCCTCGCGGTGAAGTCACTGTCCTGTGAACGCTGTCACTGTATAGTAACCTTGAAGAGTGCACTCATCATCGTCTGTCCCAGGTGTGTCGCGCTGGTTAAGAGAAACTTCCTTCAGACTCAAACATGATCATAAATGCTGCTCAGAAGCTCCACCAGAATAGAGAATTACAAACTCCATCTCCTTCTTGGTCCATTGCCCACAAAGGGAGTAGATTGTCCATCATTCCTTGCCCTTGTCAAGGTCACATTCTATAGAATTTGGCAGACTTCAAGCAGAGGTGATTTTCCTGCAGAATGTTACTTCTTGAGTAGAATCACCATTATTCAAAACAAGCTTCAATTGCTTATGATGAAGAGTTCATAAAACAAAACTGTTCTGTCAGTTATTGGACTGCATTTTTAATCTGGTTTTATCTGTTTTCTGCTGTCTACGTGGAAATAAGTTATCTTTAAAATAATAATTTTCTTCATCTAAAATTTCAGCTTCCTGCAGCTACAGTAATTTCACATTAGTTATGAGTACTATTCTACACATTTTGAGCTCACAGTCATTAAGACAAACAAGGTCAACCTGAACCCAATATTGCTTGTTCTCCAAACCATCAGCCACACTGCACCTCACCGCCCCGAGGCCCAGCGTGTGTTCTTCAGGCCGGTGGTACAGCTGTTCAGTGTGCCCCATCAGTGCTCAGCTCGGTATACTGACTTTGTCCTTACCCAATGATTGCTGGTAGTCTTAGTACATGAGCTTATGTCACCAATTAAAGGGCTGTAGTTATACGTACTGTGTGAAGCATGGGAAAGCAGAACTGGCAAGACATCAAAGGCTCTGTACTGTTGTGAAATATGTGTTTTGTTCCTTTATGTCGAGTCACTGGAACCTGTCATTTGTGCAGCTCTCCTGATGGTGAGGGAAGGAAGGACGCTGTGTTGCTGTGGTGTCTTGAGGGTTCAGTTTTCCTGTGCCTCGTGCATAGCAGTGACCTTTCATTCCGTGTGTTAGTCAGGCTACCATGAAGCTTCTCTGAATTGAATCATGTAGTCTATAGGACGGTAAGACTTAGAAGTTATTGTTATGTTCTTGATTCCATTACACTGACCCCAAAAATATTTGATTACTGTGTCTGAAAACGTTGTACTAAGCGATTCACAGTTGTGCAGTGATTCCAAAGTGACAGTTTCTTGAGCTATGCAAGGAGCTTCTCTTAATCACTCCAGAAGGCTAACCATGTAACCAAAATGATGTGTGTGAGTAACTGAGAGAGTGAACAAAAGGCTTGATCTGATCTACCTCACTCCCAAGACCAAAACATGTGTAAATCACTGCTGTGCACACAATAACTCATTGGTCCGTCACCCTGAGTCTGGCCGGAGGAAGGCTGTCGTTGCTGCTTTGTGAACATCTACGAAACACATCAAGTTTTTTGTGGGAATATAAGTAAGATATTAAGAGCATCATATTGTACTTTCCGATATTTATGATACTATAGGAGGTAAACATACTCAACTTATATTTTGTAATCTCACTTGCCACTACTACATACTGTACTCTAATGAACTGCATAAATAAGACTTAATATACTGAGTTACTTGCACTTCATACTTACTTACTAACAAGGGACAATACTACTAGTTCAACCATTACACTTACGGATTCTGGCTGAACTTTGATTAATACCACTCACTGTTACCGTTATGAAAACCAAGAAGCAATACATTTCATTAATTTTGAGAACCTCTTTTAATGATGGCGTACATGACCCAAATGATTTATATATGTCTTGTTAACCTGATCTATGTTTCCTCAATGTCACTCAAACCCCAAGATGTGTTATTTCGTTCCTATTGACGTGATCTGTTTCTCTTACGTGACTTCAGCCTCAGATGTTTTCCAGTGGACTTCCTTTCTAATGCAATACTCATATGCAGCCTCATACCCTGAACTTCCTAACATACTTACCCTTAACTCATGCCCCCTCCAACATGTTACCCCTTAAACTTCCCCTCCATACATACCCCTCACATACCCCAAACTTCCCTCCATACTTGCCCCTACCTCGTACCCCCTTCCACATACTCTGAACTTCCCTCCACATATTCCTCTAGCTCATGCCTCCTTCCACATACCCTAAAACTTTCCCTCCATACATGCCCCTACCTCATGCCCCCTCCCACATACTCTGAACTTCCCCCCACATATATATTCCCCTAACTCATGCCTCCTTCCACATACCCCTAATCTTCCCTACATACATGCCCCTGACTCATCCCCCCTTCCACATACCCCAAACATGCCCCCAGCTAATTCCCAACTCATCCCTGACACATACCCTACCTCCCTGTAACTTGCCATGGTATTCCTGTGCCCAGAAGACCTTACCCATTACCAGTATATGTTGCCACGCCATGACTATTTAATTAGCAGGCAAAAAGGACCCTTGGCGGACTTCACTGACGCGGCACTTGGATATCGTAGTATGATTTCTTACTTTTATATACTTTTGTTCAGTCCCTGGTATCGTTAGTTAATCCAGACGAGAGATGGCTTTTTTTTATATTACCACATTTTATTATTACATTTCATCCTTTTTTTTAGTCCTTGTAATCCTCCTTCTATCCGACCCTCAATTTTTACTTACCATACATTTTCCAGTCCTTTTAAACCACCAGTCAACACAAGAGATGGCTTTCACTTTTTATTATTACATTTCACCCCTTTTTTAAGTCCTTATAATCCACAGTCAAAATAAGAAATGACCTCCTTCTATCAGATCCGCAATTATCACTTCTCATTATTATATTTTCCAGTCCTTTTAAATGATCAATCCAGACGAGAGATGACTTACTTATATCACCAATTTTTTTCATTACATTTCACTCCTTTTTTGAGTCCTTACGATCCTCAGTCTGAATAAGAAATGACCTCCTTTAATCAGAGCCCCAATAATTACTTCTCCTACATTTTCCAGTCCTTTGTTCCTTTGCTGCAGTGGTAGATATAAACATGTCAGTCCTATCATGTTCGTCACACAAGAATAGAAGGCATTTGTGTTCCTTTTCTCAATCAAGATGAGAGATGACTTTTCGTACCATTATTCTTTCGACCGTGAAGTACACACAAAGGGTCGGTCAGGACGATACTCTTAACATGGAACTCACTCACTATACACCTAAGTTACCACTACACCATTGAGCCTAGGTGAGAATGTGCCAGTGGAGAAGTCTCACTCGCAACCCTCCTAACTGATTCTCCCTGAAGCCAGATTTTGCCCAACCTCCCTCGGGTCAAACGCCCACCAATCCCCAGCACCAGAGCAGCCATGCCCTTCCTCTGTCACCCGTGCGGAGGGGCTTATTTCCTGACATGTTCTCACCCTAGGCGGAATAGACTATACAACATGTTCGGATTAACTTGACGTACTGTACAGCTTCTTCTCCTAACCTAAACCATACAATGACTATCGAGTTTTTCATTTTTAGTTTTTGTTGCCCTTGAGCTGCTTCCATTGCTGTACAAAAAGAAGCATTGGTTTACTTCATGTCTAAGCTTCTGTTCCTCCCAAGCTTAGAGGTTAGAACGGACTTGAAAATCTAATAATGCAATAATGATGAAGCACTTATAGCTATTGATAAGAGGTTAGGTTAAGGAAGAAGCTTGTGTAAGTTAACCAGGACGAACTATACCCTTGAAATTTTGCCTTACACTGGAACATATCATTCCCTTGTTCTAGATACAGCGAGGACTCTAGATATGCCAAAGACTCCCTATAAGGCCTCTAAGGTCTCTCCTCCTCTTCCTCCTCCTCCTCCTCCTCCTCTCACTCTTTGCCACCAGTAGTTAGTCAGTCATTTCGTCAGACAGTCAGGCGGTCTTACTGGTGGATGCTGGGAATGGCTAATCTTACTGGTGGATGCTGGGAATGGTTAATCTTACTGGTGGATGCTGGGAATGGTTAATCTTACTGGTGGATGCTGGAAATGGTTAATCTTACTGGTGGATGCTGGGAATGGTTAATCTTATTGGCGGATACTGGGAACGGTTAGATCTTATTGGTGAATGCCGGGTTGGGTTGGGCGGGATTCATGCGCTTATAGAGACGGTGTGCAAAGCCTCGTAATATGGAAAACATTGCAAAGTATGTAATGATGATGGATTATGTCTTCGTTAACGACAGTGATGTAACTGATGGATGCTCAAAAAGGGCGACACTTATAAGAATTCCTAAGATTACAATTTATACTAGACTAAATTTTGTTACGAGATTATCAGTGTTATTTCAGTTTGTGATAAAAAAGGTAAATATGGAGAGTCACTACGCGCCTCCAATATTGCCCCCACGAGAATAATAACCGGTAAATATGGAGAATCACTACGCCCCTAAAAAAAAAGACCTATAATCTGCTAACTCAATGGCGAAGTTAAACAGGCGCGCGAGAGGGATTGGGACTCGGAGGAAAGCTTCAAATATCTCGGCGTTGTGTTTGAGAGCGGCTCGAAGCGCGTGAATCGGAACCTGAAGGCGCTGTGATGGCCTCAGTCAGTGTGTCTACCAAGGCGTGTGTCATCGCTTGTCTGTGTCGCTCCTGCCGTATAGTGACTAGGCCCATATTCTCAAACATGTCGAGGCTTACACACACTCACATTCGGTAAGGCTTTCGTAGAGGTTGTTTTGGGTCTTGGGTAGTTTTATAAGCCAAGTGATAGTTTGACAAGGTTTCTGCACCATGAACGTAAATAAAACACACATGAGAACCCGACCTATCTCCTTCGTGGGCCTTTGGAAATCGATGTTTTGAGAGCCGGATACGTTCTAAGGATATGGGCCGAAGACTTGAGCAATAACCCCCGTGACCTGTGTAACCAGCGACACACACACACACACACACACACATACACATAGATAGCTACTTTCCTGCCGCCTGTCGGTCACTGTTGTTCCCTCTATGCCATCAATTTCCCAGGACGCCCCTTTATAGGCCCGTCCAGCTCACGTGTAGCGCTGAAGAAGGGCTCAGAAACACGACTATACTATACACATGAGGCGCCTATACCCACGTTCACGTTAACTTGGCGAAATAGCTCATCCCCCCTCCCAGTAAGCATATGTCATTGGCTGATCCATAAGCTAGCCAGCACGCCCCTTCCTCATATCAGGTTGCATTGATTGGCGGATGCTGGGAACGGTTAGATCTTACTGGCGGATGCTGGAAACGGTTAGATCTTATTGGTGGACGCTGGGAACGGTTAGATCTTACTGATGGATCTGGGAACGATTAGATCTTACTGGTGGATGCTGGGAACGGTTATAACTCTTACTGGTGGACGCTGGGAACGATTAGGTCTTACTGGTGGATGCTGGGAACGGTTAGATCTTATAGGTGGATGCTGGGAACGGTTACATCTTATTGGTGGATGCTAGGAAGGGTTAGATCTTATAGGTGGATGCTGGGAACGGTTACATCTTATTGGTGGATGCTAGGAAGGGTTAGATCTTATAGGTGGATACTGGGAACGGTTAAATCTTACTGGTGGATGCTGGGAAGGGTAAAATCTTGTTGGTGGATGCTGGGAACGGTTAATCTTATTGGTGGGTGCTAGGAAGGGTTAGATCTTACTGGTGAATGCCGGGTTGGGTTGGGTGGGACTCATTCGCCAAGTTAGCGTGAACAGGGTGTAGGCATCACGAATCACCAAGTCACCCCCTGCTTGCTATACCGTCACGCCCACTGTCACACCACCTCGCTGTCCCCACGTAGCTCAGCACCGATCATGTCTAGCTCGCCGCCTCCCTTCACGCAGCGAGGCTCATCTCACGTCCGCGCACAGCTGATCATGATTGTGGTGTGTACCGTACCATATGTATACCTCACACACGCACGGTACCGTACCCCGCCCAGAGCGCCATATACATACCCCCGTGGTGACCGAGGAACAGTGTTTAGTGGATGTAATGTTGCTTTGTTTGTATTTGGTAGCAATTTTAGGTTTCTTATCTCTCCCCGACGACCAGACACACCCATTGATCCCGCGTACCAAGGTCATAGGGAACAGTCGCCCTCAACACACACACATACACACACGAGGCGCCACACACACTCCACGCGCAGCCAGGAGAAATATTTATCCTCATCATTTACCATAGTGATTGACATACGTATAGTCATTTCAATATACCCAGTGAACCCAAGCATCATTATTTGTCCTTTTGGTTATGTATTGATGAGCTAAATAGTGTTTGTGAGTCAGGCAGTGAGGAGTCGAGCAAGATCAAGCCAGTCGAGGCGCGTGATGATGCTTAAGCTGAGTTTGAGGCCCTTCATCTCATGCTTCTGTAAGGGCGAACATCATGTCACTAGATTATCGTACAGCATATCGTATCTTTTCAGGTTTCAGACTCAAAACTCTCGTATACCCACACACATAACGCCATTCAATTAAATCCATCGTTCAAACTCTTAATTATTGATATGTTTGTATTTTTGTAATAGTTATGAGTAAGAAACGGGAAAATATAATGTTTGCTGAGTACGATAATATACGTATTCTGGTAACGCTTTAAGTCCTGACCCGACGAACTCAACACTGGGTTATCTCTCTCTCTCTCTCTCTCTCTCTCTCTCTCTCTCTCTCTCTCTCTCTCTCTCTCTCTCTCTCTCATACCTGTAAAATCTAATGAGAATGCAAATTAAACGAGAGAGAGAGAGAGAGAGAGAGAGAGAGAGAGAGAGAGAGAGAGAGAGAGAGAGAGAGAGAGATTGCCACGTTTCTAATTAGCGCTCTCACCCTCACCTGTCCAACACCTGTGCTCACCTGGCAGCTCGTGGCGTAAGGTGCCTAATCAAGCCGTTCACCTGAGTTCCGCGCCACCTGAGCCAGCTGGTGCATTCCTTAAGTCACCCCCAGAATGCCTTCACGCCATCCAGGGCACGCCGCCCCCCCACAACAAACGTTCAGGCCACCACGCCATGAGGTCGAGGTGTGTGTATAGTTGCGTGCGTGTTTCCTTCCCGCGACATTCATACAATTATACAGATATGCCGATCGATGTCCTTCAGTGTAGAGGATAATTATACATATATACCATCTTTCTGTCTCTTAGGTTTTTTATTATCCTTAAGAAATATAAGTTGAGAAGGGTTGATTTTTTTTTCATATGTTTTTTTTTTGTGTGTGTGTGTATGTGTTCAATGAGTTGCATTTATCTCTTTATTTTCTTTTAAATTTTGTCAGTGTGCGAAGACTTCTATTTTTTTCATCTTTTTTTCGTTTTTTCGATATGCAAAGTTGTATTTTTCATTTTTTTTCATTTTTTCAATATGCAAAGTTGTATTTTTCATCTTTTTTTCATTTTTTTCAATATGCAAAGTTGTATTTTTCATCTTTTTTAACTCTGTCAATATGCAGAGTTGTAATTTTTCATCTTTCTCTAATTTTGTCAATGTGCAAAAAGTATTATATAATTTTTTTGTCAAGTAATATGAGAAAAAAATGTATTGCCAAACGAGTGCATATTTTGCAAACCTCAACTTTTACTCATTCTGCAGATAAATAAATTGAGTTAAGAAGCATTTGAACGCCTTCGTGGTGAAGTGGTTAACCCGCCTTGCTACATATGATTCCGCGGACCCAGGATCGATCCCGGGGCAGTCGGCGCCTAGCCCATCCAGCTGTTCATCCTCCCTTTGTGGTAAGTCGATACATGGGTACCTAGGAAAGTAAACGTGTGCCGGGGTAGTGGGATCTTATACCTGGCACAGGCTCAAAGGACAATGAAACGGAGATAAGCACTGAGGCCACGTAACTCAGCACACGCCCCCAACTTTTACCTTTACAAAGCAGCCAAAATCGGGCACATTGAAGCATCTTGTCCTGCCGGGCTGTGAGGCGGTGATACGGATTGGAACTCTGGTAGGCGGTGGCTGAGTGGTTAGCGTGCCGGGCCAGCACTCCTCACACCATGGACAACGTCGATTCGAATCCCCAAGCTACTACCTGGGATTTTTCAGTCACCGCCGAGTGGCCTAAGACTACCCACATGCTGTCCTGAAGACCACTCATCAACCCGGGCTCTAGAAGAAACCGTTCAAGTGAATAAAAAATGAGTTCCGGGGGGCAGCATGAGCCAAGCATAACTGGCATCACTATAAAAAAAATTGCCTGCGCCATGACGGGCTTGGGTCGACCACCAAAAAAATAAAAATAAATAAATAAAAATAGTCAAGGGTGAGGTCTCATGAGCGAGAGATTTAGTGACATACGTAAGTTAGAAGATAATCAGAACGGATAACCACGGTAATTATGTATAGAGATAAGTCTTTACTTCTTGCACACAGCTCCTGATGATATGCTAATCTCGGAGGCGTGGTACTGAGGTCGGCATTCTCAGACACCTCCGCCTCTTACATCAACTATTTCCAGAGGCCAAAAAGGGGATAAACCGTGTTCTAATGAGTGCTATTTCAAGTTCATGGCATACAGAAGAGAGCAAGAGAACCGGGTAGGAGACGTAGTAATGGGTTTAAACAGGATAAA
Organism: Eriocheir sinensis; assembly: GCF_024679095.1. Taxonomy (NCBI): domain Eukaryota; kingdom Metazoa; phylum Arthropoda; class Malacostraca; order Decapoda; family Varunidae; genus Eriocheir; species Eriocheir sinensis. The sequence goes on from NC_066526.1 coordinate 12,690,737, forward strand.
TTCAAATTCAGCAGGGACATAGGCAAAAATTGGTTTACTAACAGAGTGGTGGATGAGTGGAATAGGCTGAGCAGTCATGTGGTGAGTGCCAATACAGAAGAATGGCCAAACTACCACCAGATTCATAAAATCACCCCTGGAAATGCCCACGACTCCTATGATAAGCCATGTCAAATACGTGTGCTGGGACGCAGAAAGGTTTAAAAATATGGCCATCAGTGACCCTCCTCTGTAGCATGAGGTTGATAATGGAGACACGCAGCTCGGTGACTAAAATCCTGCCTTTCCCTGCCCAACTTGGCCGGTCCCCGATCTGAATGCGGACCCCGCGCCGCACTGGAGGAATCGAGGCCCACTCACCTCTCCCTTTCCCTTCTGAGGTCGGGGCGAGCTTGCTGACAGTAGGTGGGAGACAAACCGACTGATTGTGTGTTTGCTGACACGACGGTAAACACTGGGATTATTCAGAGGGACTGGCTGGACCTGAGACAAGGTAAGAGCAACATTAATCAGTATCAGTCTACGGCAGGTATCCCCACAGCGTCTTGGAGGAGTGACAGCGAAACAAAAGGGCTTGGTGATTTGACTCTCATAAATATTCCAGAGTTCAACCATAAAGGAAGTGATTGTAAGAGAGGAAGAAGTTTAGTCATGAAATATAAACAGCCACTGATGCAAAACTAACAATGAACGAGCTGAAGGAGAAGGGAGGAGGAATTTACATTCATTTACATAGACACACATAGCTCGCTGCCACTCAGGGTCCGTCGGCCTGATCCGTCGCTGAAAGTGGACGATTGATTAATGCAGATAACCCGGGTGCTGCGTCTTTGTCTCGGCTGAAGTCTTACTTAGAATGAAGGGCAGCTGAAGGAAGTGTAGCAAATATAGTAATTGATTTGAAAGAGGCCTACTGGTTTTATACAAGAGTGGACCCATTCTCGAGCCGATCCGTTTCTGAAAGTAGACGATTAATTAAAGCAGATCATCCGCTCCTACGTCTCCGTCTTAGCTGAATCCTCACTCAGGGAAGGAAGGGCAGCTGAAGGAAGTGTAGCAAATATAATAACTTTGGTTTGAAAGAGGCCTATACTGGTACATACAGGAACGGACGCATCCTTAACCGATTAATTAAAGCAGAGTGTCCCCTCCTACGTCTTTTTCTTAGCTGAATCCTCACTCAGGGAAGGAAGGGGAGCTTAAGGAAGTGTAGCAAATATAATAACCTCGGTGTGAAAGAAGCCTGCTGTATATACAGGAGCGGACGCATTCTTGAGGAGTTTTCCCTATAAAAGCTTTCGTTTTCTCTCCGTTCTCTCTTAAAATGCGTACCATGTTGCCTTACTTATTTTAAATATATGACTCAATACACGTAACCAGAGCCTCCAGTATGGCTTTATGTAATTAATGTGAACCTAATACATATATTTCATTCCCGTATTCAACGCATAAAGGGGTGTCACCATGACCTACTTTGGTTGTTGTACGCATTCTATCTGGCGAACGCTACTCGTTACTCCACATATAAAGACTATTCTTAAACGAACGAAAGAAATATCAGTCCTTTGAATATTTGAAAGCTACAAAATTATTGTCGAACTAACCGTCGTGAGCACTATGGGATAATAAAGAGTCTTTCCGCGGCCCGAAAACCAAAGAGCCTCGCTTGACGGCAGGCTGGGAGGCAGTGTGTGTGTGTGAAAGTGAAGTGTCCGGGTGGCCCACAGACCCAGTTTTTCCCTTCCCCCTGGCCAGGAGCTCGGCTGTCACGGGCAGGACTCAGGAGGGCCGCGGGAGGCGTGCGGGGCGCCGCGGGAGAGACACAGCAAGGCGTCATGTCGGTGGTGATGAGAACAGACTCGCGGCTGTCCGTGGCGAGCCCCATGGTGGACGGGGAGGCGGTGGACTGCTCCTCGCTGGCCCTCCCGCCCCCGCCCCTGCACGCCCACCCGCCCGCCAACGGCATGGGCGTGGAGGCCGAGGTGGTGGGCGTGACGGGCAGCAGCGGCTGCGAGGTGGAGAGGATATCCCCCAGCCAGGTCACCCCCGTGTCCTCAGACACTCTCTCTTCCTCGCCCGACACCCAGCCAGGTAACACCCACACCCACCCCTGCCCCGCCCGCGCCGCCCACGGCACCCACAGGGGGCTCATGACCAGTGGGCGGCGGGGTGTGGGCCGGGGCCCAGTACAAACAATGAAATAAAGAGCTTCATGTTTACTGTATAACCCAGACCCAGGTAAACACGTAGGACCCTAGACGTGGACACGGTGGGGGTTGCCCCCTGGCCTGGCCCGAGCGGCGGGCCACGGCCGGGCGTGCATTGGGGGCCATAAGGGGTGGCAGGTGCCAGGGCCAGGGCCACTAGGCACCTGTTGGCTGGCGGCGACCACATGGTCCATCAGGGACAGTGGTGGAGGGCCACACGTCAGCCTGCCGTGGGTGGCCGCCTCGTCTCGCTTCAGTCTTATTTTGGTATGTCGTCAAATGTGTCTGAACCCCTGGCCGCCCCTGCAGCAGGGCAGGCCGTGCCCCAGACCGTGCAGGGGCCTGTGGGCACGGCGGTCAGGGATGCACGTAGGGTACTCGTACATTCGTACATACGCACATGTCTACCCCTCATGATGCCTCCCGCCTCTTGCTCCCCGCAATAACGCGGCAAGAGACGCACTACCGAAGAAGTGATCGTCGCGCTAACTCTAATGTGTCATAGCGTGTCTGGGCAGCGCGTGGACGTGTCGGGGGGCGGGGGCGACGGTTTTTGTGTCTTTATGAATTGAATGTTAGAGGCTTGGCATTGCAAGGCGGCGGCAGGCTGCATGTAGCCGGCGTGCAAGGGTTGAGATGAAGCCTCTGCGCTATGGGCGAGTGGCGGCAGCGAGCCAGACGCGCCACCTTGCCTAATTAACAGCCTTTTAATCCCTCATCCCAGCCGGCCCTCACCAGCCCTGGGTCTGTCATTAGTTACGTGATGGAGCAAGTGTATTTTAGAGTATCAAAATCATGTTAATCGCTAAAACACGCATGTCTAAAACGTGACCAACGACTAGTCTGCATGTTGCCACGTCTTGCCGACCCACTGACTTAGTACACTTGACCCACTTCCCGTGTACGATGGCAACGTCGCTCGCGCAGGTGCCACATGTCGCCGCCTTGTCAATACTTCGACAGGAAACTTTTACCTGTCCAGCGAGTCGAGGACGCCGAGGCCGGGGAAATAGAATCCTGCGTGGGGGAGAAACTGTGAGCCTTGAAAGAGGGAAGAAGAGAGCCAGAGTCAGCCATAGAGGGAGGGGGTCGCGGGCTGCAAGCTGGGGGCTGAATCGCTGAGTTTCGGCAGACGAGACGCAGCATTGTGGCAAGGCCTGGCAAGCCCTCGGGCGACTGAATTGAACACGCCTTGCAATGTACTGCAGTAGAGGAGTATTAGAATCCTTATTGCACGATGGATAAGGGTGATTGGAGCTTTGTTTTTGAGGTCATAGGACACGTCTGGCCTCCGGGAAGACGTCGGGGCACGCAGGAGCTGGTGATCGGGCGGCAAGGACCCGTTACAGAAGTGGTGTTCATCCGTTACTCGACGGGAAAACTTGATAAGCCAGAAATGTTGTGTTGCCTTCAGAGTCAGTTGACGAGCAGACTCACACACGCTGCTCGTTGTGTCGGCGCCGCTCGAGGGAAAAGATCTCGCGTCCTCTTGCGTATACGAGATGACTCAGACTTTTCTTGGCCATTTTCCGATTTATATTAGCGTTCAAAAGAATGAATCGGTGCTCGTAAGAGTTTAGTCATGTATGAAGCCCCCGGGGATAAGATCTTGTGCTCACGGGTGTAAAAGATGACTCAGATATTTTTCCCCGCACTTCCTCATCAAATGACGCGTCGAAAATACTTAGAGAAAACTGCGCCATTATGCATTTTTAACCCTTGTAGATACAAGTACCCACAGGGCGAAAAGAAACCGCAGGACAGGTGTAGGAGCCATTTTTTCACCAGTCAATATTTAGGCCCTGGAAGAATAAGTTGTATAGACGGGGTGACATCACAGCTTGGTGGGGGCTGTGGGAGTTAGGGGGAAGGGGTTGACCATCCAGTGACAGTCTCCAGACCCTTGTGGGCGTTATATAAGAGCACCCAAATACATAAGCCGTGGGATAACCTTTTGTGACCACCCTTCTATGCCTGTTACTTATGAAGAACCTAGAGCGAGCTTTGCATATGAAGATAGGATTTTAGGATAGTAATAGTAACATAGGGAGTAGTATTAATAAAGGTGGTATTACGTTCGATTTCCCTTGAAGTAATAGTATTGATCTGTGGTATTCGAAGTTGTAGTAGTAGCTGTCGAGGAAAGAGGAGGAGAAGAAGCAAGAGCAATAGATGTACAGTAATAGAGCGTTTATCATCATTAAGGGTTAAAATATAATAAATGTTAAAGCGAAGACTTGCATAGAAAGAGAGAACGAGAGATGAATTAGAAACGTAACCAGTTCAATCAGACTCGTTCGTTCCCATACCAGAATAATGGATTAGTCTGAGTATGAGAGAGAGAGAGAGAGAGAGAGAGAGAGAATCTGATAACCATACTCGTGTTTAATTTAATGCAGGTAATCGAGATATGGAAAGAGAGAGAGAGAGAGAGAGAGAGAGAGAGAGAGAGAGAGAGAGAGAGAGAGAGAGAGAGAGAGAGAGGACCAAAATGTCAGAGTATATATAGACGAATTTATTTCAAGAGGAGGGAAGGTATAGAGGTAACAGGTGAGAGAGAGAGAGAGAGAGAGAGAGTAGTAGTATAGTAAGATATCGTATGTTGTTTATCCCAATGGTTTATCTAATCAAGTGTGTGTGTGTGTGCGCGTGTGTGTGTGTGTATGCTCGACCCTGGTGGCTCGACTAGTTATCTTTGGCATCACTCAAGAATATCAAGATAATGCTTCTCTCTCTCTCTCTCTCTCTCTCTCTCTCTCTCTCTCTCTCATGGACCCTACTCTCCCCTTCCACTCTTTCTCTGTTGCCCCTCCCTTCTTTCTTCCCTTCCTCTTCCTCTTCTCCCCTTCCCCTCCTCCTTCTTCCCTTCCCCCCTTTTCCTTCTCTTCCCTTTCTCCTCTTCCTTCCCCTCCCCCCCCTTCCTTCCCCTCCCCCCTGTTCCTTCCCCCCACTTCCTTCTTCTCTTCCCCCTCTTTCTCCTCCCTTTACCTCCTCTTTCTTCTCATCCCCCTCTTCTCTCTTCCCCCCTCTTCCTTCCCTTCCCCCCTCTTCCTTCTTCTCTTCCCCCTCTTCCTACTCCCTATTCCCTCCTCTTTCTTCTCCCTCCCTCATCCCCTCTCCTCCCTTCCTCCACTTCTCTTCCCTTCTTATACCACGTCTCCTCCCTCTTCCTCCACCTCCCTTGTTCTCTCCTTCCCTTAGGGTGCAACAAAGAGAGGGAGGAACCTGCCTCTCACTTCTCCCCCCCCTCTCTCCCTCCCTCTCCCCCTCTCTCCCTTACCTTCTAGTTATCCTTGAAGACCCGTTAGTGTGTGTGTGTGTGTGTGTGTGTGTGTGAGAGAGAGAGAGAGAGAGAGAGAGAGAGAGAGAGAGAGAGAGAGAGAGAGAGAGAGAGAGAGAGAGAGAGGTAACGTTAGAGATAGTCAAGCAAACAGGAAGAGAGAGAAGAATTGCAGAGTAAGCACGAGTGAGAGAGAGAGAGAGAGAGAGAGAGAGAGAGAGAGAGAGAGAGAGAGAGAGAGAGAGAACTAGGAAATGGATGAAAAGAAAAAGAAAAATAAGAATCAAAATCACAATCATTGCAGAAAAAAATAAATCTTAAATCTTATATTTAAAAAAGAAAAAAGAAAAAAGACCAGGAAATGAAAGACAATCAAGCACAGACTAACAATAGGCGAGAGAGAGAGAGAGAGAGAAGCATGCTAATGTGAAAATAAAGTGTGAACTGAGAGTGGGAATAGGAAGGAGAGAGAGAGAGAGAGAGAGAGAGAGAGAGAGAGCGAGAGAGGTCAGGGGGGGGGGGCATTTGTATCCGGGTGAGGAGGTTGAAAAGGCAATACAGAATCCGATTTTGTGTACAAGTTTATAAGGAAGAGGAGGAGGAGGAGGAGGAGGAGGAGGCGGAAAAGAAAGGACAAGCAAGGTAAAGGAAGTATATGAGACGAGATTTCGTGAGAGAGAGAGAGAGAGAGAGAGAGAGAGAGAGAGAGAGAGAGAGAGAGAGAGAGAGAGAGAGAGAGAGAGAGAGAGAGAGAGTAGGTTCGTGACAAAGGGGGGAAGGGAGGAGGAGAGATTACGGAGGGCAAGGTAGGAAAGATGCAATGGAGGGAGAAGAGGAGGAGGAGGAGGAGGGAGAATGTCACGGAGAGTTCTAATAGGACGGGTTGATCTCTCTCTCTCTCTCTCTCTCTCTCTCTCTCTCTCTCTCAAATGGAAGAGGAAGTTTGGTTTGAAAGATGAAGGATTGACCGGAAGACACACACACACACACACACACACACACACACACACACACACACACACACAATAAATTACAAAACCAAATATAAACTAGAAAATAATTACTCCTTGAAAACCCTTAATTATCATGACTTTATGTAGTATTCTTTGCCTTATTAATATAAAGTTGAAATAGGAAGAAAATATAATAACAATGTAATATAATGAGAGAGAGAGAGAGAGAGAGAGAGAGAGAGAGAGAGAGAGAGAGAGAGATGAAGAGAGGAGGAGGAGGAGGAGGAGGAGAAGAAAAGAAGGAGCACCAGATGAGATGATCATTAGTAAGGAAGGGAGGAGGAGGAGGAGGAGGACCAGAGGATTGTGAATGATGAAAAGGAGGAGGAGGAGGAGAAATAGGAAAAATTCGTAAGTTAATGGAGGCAGTTTAAGGATAAGAAAGCTCGTTAAGAATGTGAAGGGTGAAATGGGAGGAGGTGGAGGAGGAAGAAGAGGACGAGGAGATTCAAGAAGAGATACTAAAGAATAGTGAAGGATAAGGAGGAGGAGGAGGAACATTTAGGAAGAGAAGAGGAGGATTAAGAAGAAAGAGATACAGAAGAAGAGGTGTAGGGTAGGAGGAGGAGGAACAGGTGGAAGGGAAGGGGAGAAAGAAGTAGGAAGAAGAGGAACAAAAGGAAGGGATGATGGAGGAAGATAAGGGAAGACCGGTGTTGAGGGAGGAGAGGAAGGAAGAAAAAGAAGAGGAGGTGGAGGACGAGGTGGAGGAAGGGGTAAAGAAGATAAATAATGAGGAGGAAAAAAAGTGAAGAATAACGAGAGGATGATGTAGAAGGAAGAAGAAGAGGAGGAGGAGGAGGAAGGAAGGAAGATATTAAGTCATAAATTTTGTCTTCCTTTCTGGTTGTCAACAAGAAAATTAAGGAAGTGAAGAAAAGGAAGACAAGAGAAGGAAGGGAGGTGGAAGGAAAAAGGAAGAAAGGAAGGAAGAAAGAGAGGAAAAGACTAAAGGAAGAGAGGAAGAAAATTATGCATTGGAAGGAAGAAAAACTGACGCAGAAGGAAGACGATAAAGAAAGGAAGAAAAAGAAACAAAAAAAAAGGTCGGGAGAAAAAAGGAAGGAAGGAAAGAAGGAAAAATTAATGAAAGAGAAAAGGAGGACGTAAGGGAAAGTCAGGAAGGAAGGAAAAGAAACAAAGGAAGGAAGAACATCAAGGAAGGAGGAAGGAAGGAAGGAAGGAAAAGCCAGCAGTTCTGTAGCCTTCAAGAGCATAGTAATAGTAGAGAGGAGGAAGGAAGGGGGGGAGGGGGAAGGGGGGAGCTGGCCTTGGAAGAGATGTAGGTACGCAATGCTCCTCCTCCTCCTCCTCCTCCTCCTCTTTATATTATCGCATACCTTACCTTCTATTTTGCCATATCTTGAAAATAAAATCACTTAAGGTCTCTCTCTATCTTTATCTCCTCCTCCTAATCCTCCTCCACATTCCATCTTCATTCATATATGTATTTAACGTATCCATATTTTTTTTTTTCACTAATAGGTTTCTCTTTCAACGAACTTTCACTTAATTTCTCCTCCTCCTCCTCCTCCTCTTCCTCCTCCTCTTCCTCCTCCTCTTCTTCCACGTGTACTACCACCTGCCAAATCCTGCGTTTCAAGTGACTCACCATCATCATCATCACCATTATTTAAACTATTCAAGGACGCCAGTATTAAAATGTTTTCCTGTACGCTGTTTGTCTTTTTCTTTGTGTGTGTGTGTGAGAGCCGAGTCACAGCGCGCGGGGAGTGATGGATGTGTAGGCAGCGGTGGTGTGTGTGTGTGTGAGCGAGCCCTTGACACACTTTCCAATGACTTACACTTGCATAGAGAATAGACGAGGAATGATAAAGCTTGTTATTACTACTGCTACTGGTATTGGTGCTACTGTTCCTGCTACTACAACTTCTCCTATTCGTTCTTGTATTTTCTTTTTTCCTCCTCTTCCGACTTTTAAAGCTTGTTACTGTTACTGGTGTTATGTTACTGCTACTACTGTTACTGTTATTACCGCTACTACTACAATGTTGGTGTTGTTGTTCTCTTCAAATTGTTTTCCTGGCTTACCCATGCATTGTAGACATGACATTGTATAATAACATTTGTTAGCACTGATGGACCCTACAACATATGGCATTATAAACTAAGTCAGCTGGGTGTTTTTTTGTTTTTTTTTTTTGTTTTTTACGTCTTGGCCTGTGGCGCCGGTAGGCCTTCATAGTAGGGCCTGATGGCAGCTTTTTCCATTTTAGATCCCTAGTTGCATAATATAAATGGTTGGGGGGGTGTTGGAGGGTCATGCGACGCCGATCTAGCGCAGTTTTTGTGCTTTTAACACTTGTTTACATCATTTACTTCTCTTTTTCGTCTTTTTCCTCTTCTATCTTTTTTCATCTTTTTCTTGTTTTTCATCATTTGTTCTTCTTCTTCTTCTTCTTCTTCTTCTTCTTCTACTACTACTACTAGTACTACTACTACTACTACTACTACTACTACTACTATGCACTTGAGGTAGGTGAACTAATACGAATAGATAGATAGATAGATAGATAGGTGGAGCTATAATACAGGTAGATAATTAATAGATAAATAGATTGAGAGGTAGACAAGTAGATCGACAGGTATAATTAAATGTATAAATAGATAGAGAGAGAGATAGACAAGTCGATATTTGTAGTTAATCAGGTTCTAAGGATTACTGATGAAAATTGACGTAACCCAATTGAGAGAGAGAGAGAGAGAGAGAGAGAGAGAGAGAGAGAGAGAGAATAAGAACGATTTCAGTTTCCTATTGTCGCAAGTTGTTGGAAAATGGAGAAATATATACCTTGACGATTTCCTTCCTCTCTTACGTATATAATTATGTATGTATGTATATGTATGTATGCTAATGTGTATGTTCGTGTGTATGTTTGTATGTGTTTTGTATTATAGGTGCACCTAACATCACCAAATGTGGGGTACAAACTTGGCGGAGGGACTGTTTTTTGGGCGCCATTAAAGGTAATGGCTAAAGAGTAGCTTAGCCGGATATTTTGTTTTTATTTATTAATGATCCACGAGACATCCTGGAGTTAAACCAAAGTATGTGCTTATCTTTGTATTCATTCATACACACACTGGTAATATTTCTGTGGAGTCTGATTCACTTATTAGAGTGAAATTCTATTGATAAAGTCACAAATTCGTGTCACTGGTAAAAATGAAACTAGTAATTTAAGTTTTGCCACCGTGAAATATACACAAATAGATAAATATGAAAGCTCACGAAGTCACAATAAGTGACATCACCTGCTTTGCGCAGTAAAAGTATGCTATTTTAGGTATCTGATACCCGCAATATGGCAGGCTGCTGCTGCCTCGGCCACAGATTATTGCCAGATTGTCGTACTCAGCCGCTTATATTTCCCGACTTCCTGCCCCAAAACTGTCTTCTGGGCTCCAAAAACGAAACTCATTTATAGTTATCGTTAAAAGAGTAAGATCCTGATGTTTCTTGGCAATAGTTAGGCGTCAGAAACCGGTAAATACTATGCTCCGAGTACAACAATCTGGCAACGGTAGCAATACGTATTTTCATATTATTGTTCTGTTGTTTATTGAATGTTGTGTTCAAGAAAAAGAATACTCATAATTTTAGTTAGTTTTTGGTTATAAGGATTCTTTACGAAATACAAGTATAACATTACCTTCTTATACTTAGGAAACGTCCTGGATCCTGGGTCGGCTATGGTAATGTTAGGTGCGCCTATTGGATATGTCTATATTTGGTCTTTCTATCTCTCTCTATCTCTAATATAAGTAAATAATAATAAGAAAAAGAAAAAAAAGGAAAAGAAGAGCAATGAGAAAGTGAAATGAAAAATATATATAGATGTGATAAAACGAGGAGGAGGAGGAGGAGGAGGAGGCATAAAAGAGGGGAGGGAGGGAGGAGGGAGGAGGAAAAGCCATATATACCTTCTTAAATGAATTTCATGATATAGGAAGAAGGGAAGAGGAGGGGGGAGGGAGAGGGGAAAGGAGGGGAAGAATGGAAGAATGAAGGGAGGGGGAAGGGGGGGAAGGGAGCCATGCCACGTCAGAAAGCCACAAGAATGGGTCAAGGACGGTTCCCCCTCCCCTCCATTCTCTCTCTCTCTCTCTCTCTCTCTCTCTCTCTCTCTCTCTCTCTCTCTCTCTCTCTCTCTTTCTCCCTCCTCCTCCTCCTCCTCTTCCTCCTCCTCCTCCTCCTCCTCCTCCTCCTCCCTCTCCTCCTCCCTCTCCTCCTCCTCCTCCTCCCTCTCCTCCTCCTCCTATCTTTAGCTCAATCTCTTCCCATCACGTCTTGGCCTATCAACATTTATTTCATCTCTCTCTCTCTCTCTCTCTCTCTCTCTCTCTCTCTCTCTCTCTCTCTCTCTCTCTCTCTCTCTCTCTCTCTCTCTCTCTCTCCTCCTCCCTCCCTCCTCCACCTCTCCACCTCCACTCCTCCACCTCTCCCTCCCTCCCTCCCTTCGTGCTAGTGGAGGGAAGTGGGTCACCTAGTGAACTTGGGACCACTTTTCTCTCCACTCTCTCTCCCTCCATCCACCTCCCTCCTCCTCCTCCTCCTCCTCCCCGTCAGTAGTAATATAACTTTCATTTTTAGCCCCTGTCACTCTCTCTCTCTCTCTCTCTCTCTCTCTCTCTCTCTCTCTCTCTCTCTCTCTCTCTCTCTCTCTAAATGAGAGAGAGAGAGAGAGAGAGAGAGAGAGAGAGAGAGAGAGAGAGAGAGAGAGAGAGAGACATTATAATACTGAAAGTGAAACTATATCCATTTTTTTAAAGCAATGATTCCAGGAACAACAACTATAGGAAAAACGTAAGCACAGGTAATAATAACACTTAATTACCTTACCTGAGAGTCACTGGGGGGGGAGGGGACAGGTGAGGGGGAGGAGGAGGAGGACAGGTGAGGTGGTGTTGGATCCGGGAGCGTCGATCGTCCTATGTTGCAATGGGACTCGATTCTCCTTTCCTGGAACCTTACGTGGGGCTGACAGGAAGGGGAAGCAGGTTGGGGAACGGGGGAAGGGATTGGGGATGAAACCGTGAATATATGAAGAGCTAAATAAAGGGATGAAGAAATAACATACTCTAGAAAGGAAAGGGAAAGGGATTGAAAGGAGAGGAAGAAGGGGACGAAAAATGATATACTCTAGAAAGGGAAGGGAAAGGGATTGGAAAGAAAGGAAGGGAATGAAAAATAATATAGTCTAGAAAGGGAAGGGAAAGGGATTGAAAGGAGAGGAAGAAGGGGATGAAAAATAATATACTCTAGAAAGGGAAGGAAAAGGGATTGAAAGGAGAGGAAGAAGGGGACGAAAAATGATATACTCTAGAAAGGGAAGGGAAAGGGATTGGAAAGAAAGGAAGGGAATGAAAAATAATATAGTCTAGAAAGGGAAGGGCAAGGGATTGAAAGGAGAGGAAGAAGGGGACGAAAAATGATACTCTAGAAAGGGAAGGGAAAAGGATTGGAAAGAAAGGAAGGGAATGAAAAATAATATACTCTAGAAAGGGAAGGGAAAGGGATTGAAAGGAAAGGAAAAAGGGGATGAAAAATAATATACTCTAGAAAGGGAAGGGAAAGGGATTGAAAGGAAAGGAAAAAGGGGATGAAAAATAATATACTCTAGAAAGGGAAAGGAAAGGGATCGAAAGGGAAGTCATAAAGAACAGGGAAAAGAAGAAGAAGAAGATGAAAATAATATACTCTAGGGAGGGAAGGGAAAAGAGATTGAAAGGAAAACCGAAAAGAACGAGGAAAGGAAGAAGAAAAGGAAAAAAAATATAGTCTAGAAAAGTAAGGAAAAGGAATTGAAAGGAAAGCCGAAGGAATGTGGAAGGGAAGAGGAGAAGAAGTAAGAAAACAGGAAAAGGAAGCTGACGAAATACGAACAGACAGGAAAATGGAAAATGAAATATGGAAAAGAAAAACTAGGTGAAGGATGAAGAAGGGAGGAAGAGGAAGGGGAAGGGAGGGAGTGGGGAGGAAACGGAGAGGAAAAGTAGAGGCAGGAGAGGAGAGAAAGGGATTGTGAGGAAGAGGAAAAAACGAAAGAGGGGAGAAAACAGAAATGAAGAAAGAGGAGAGGAAAAAAAGTGAAGAAAGAGGAAGAGATGGGAGAATACAAATAGAGGAAGGAGGTAAGTAGAGATTGAGAGGAAGAGGAATATGATTTGATTTGATACATTTATTGAGATATACACATACATATAACAGTATACATATATGGTCTCTAAAGGATGAAGGTACTTTTGTTGACTGAGAGAAAAAGTAGAGGCTGGAGGAGAAGGAAAGGGACTATGAGTTAGAGGAAAAAACGAAAGAGGGGAGGAAAAAGAAATTAAGAAAGAGGAAGAAAGGGGAGAAGACAAGTAGAGGAAGGAGGGAGGTAGGGATTGAGAGGAAGATTTGATTTGATTTGATACATTTATTGAGATACACACATACATATAGCAGTATACATAATGGTCTCAAAACCTAACCTAACCTAACCATGCTGTATTTTGCCCTTACATGAGGTAGGTGATTTGATTTGATACATTTATTGAGATACACACATACATATAGCAGTATACATAATGGTCTCAAAACCTAACCTAACCTAACCATGCTGTATTTTGCCCTTACATGAGGAAGGTGATGTGATTTCATACATTTATTGAGATACACACATACATATAACAGTATACATAATGGTCTCAAAACCTAACCTAATCTAACCTAACCTAACCTAACCTAACCTAACCTAACCTAACCCTGCTGTATTTTGCCTTCACATTACCTTACATTACATTACACTATATTTCCATACACTATGACATATCTAGTACAGTGTTATTGCCTTATAATACACATAACATCTATACACTTTCCTGTTATCTCTTCTATCTTATTATGGAGGAAAGAAGAGAAAACAGGAATGAAAAAAAGAGGAGAAAAAGAAGATAATAGATCAAGGTAAAGAAAGAAAGGGAAAGAGAAAGTAAAGCAGGAATTAGAACAGAAGGAAAACAATGAATGAAAAGTGAAGTGAAGGAAAGGGAGAGAAAGGAAGTGAAAGGAAATAGGGAACAAGGAAACGAAAGAGAAGAAATAAGGAAAGATGAAATAAGGAAACTACGGAAGGAATAAGGAAACTCCGGAATACGAACAGACAGGAAGAAGGAAAATGGGAAATAACAACAAGAATGGTAAATAGGAAATGGCAAACAGGAAATCAGGAAGCACAACAGCGTGAAGGAATAGGAGGAAACAAGGACGAAGGAAGGAAATGGGAAGAAGAAAAATAAACGAGAGAAATAGAGAAAACAAGGTGAAGGAGGGAATGGAATAAACAGGAATAGGAAGAAAAAGAAAAACGAAGAAACAAATTACAGAATGAGGGAGTAGGAGGAAACCTGGATAAATGAAGGAAGGGAGAAGAAACCAAGAGAGAGAGAGAGAGAGAGAGAGAGAGAGAGAGAGAGAGAGAGAGAAGCAGGAAGGGGAAAGACAAGGAGGCAGAAGGAATGAGGACAGAGGAAGGAAACCAGTAGGAGGAGGCGGAGGGAGGGAGGGAGGGAAAGGAAGGGAGAAACACTGCGGGGGGTGAGGGACGAGAGAGAGGGAAGAAAAAGGGAAGCTTACGTAAAGAGGGAGGGAGAGGTGGGGAGAAGAGGCCTAGGGAAGTGTAGGAAGATTTAAGGGAGGGAGGGAGGGAAGGGAGGTGGCCTAAATAAGAGAGGGAGGGA
>NC_066526.1:12722482-12742482 GCF_024679095.1 Eriocheir sinensis
TCCCCCCTTAATACTGCAACGGGTACAAAAGTGTTCACCCCTTAGTATTGCAACGGGTACAAAAGTTTCCCCTATTAATACTGCAACGGGTACAAAAGTGTTCACCCCTTAGTATTGCAACGGGTACAAAAGTGTTCCCCCCTTAGTATTGCAACGGGTACAAAAGTGTTCCCCCCTTAGTATTGCAACGGGTACAAAAGTGTTTACCCTTAGTATTGCAACGGGTACAAAAGTGTTCCCCCTTAGTATTGCAACGGGTACAAAAGTGTTCCCCCCTTAGTATTGCAACGGGTACAAAAGTGTTCCCCCTTAGTATTGCAACGGGTACAAAGTGTTTACCTTAGTATTGCAACGGGTACAAAAGTGTTCACCCGTTAGTATTGCAACGGGTACAAAAGTGTTCCCCCCTTAGTATTGCAACGGGTACAAAAGTGTTCCCCCCTTAGTATTGCAACGGGTACAAAAGTGTTCCCCCTTAGTATTGCAACGGGTACAAAAGTGTTCCCCCCTTAGTATTGCAACGGGTACAAAAGTGTTCCCCCCTTAGTATTGCAACGGGTACAAAAGTGTTCACCCTTAATACTGCAACGGGTACAAAAGTGTTCACCCCTTAGTATTGCAACGGGTACAAAAGTGTTCCCCCTTAGTATTGCAACGGGTACAAAAGTGTTCCCCCCTTAGTATTGCAACGGGTACAAAAGTGTTCACCCGTTAGTATTGCAACGGGTACAAAAGTGTTCCCCCCTTAGTATTGCAACGGGTACAAAAGTGTTCCCCCCTAAGTATTGCAACGGGTACAAATGTGTTCACCCTTAGTATTGCAACGGGTACAAAGTGTTCCCCCCTTAGTATTGCAACGGGTACAAAAGTGTTCACCCTTAATACTGCAACGGGTACAAAAGTGTTCCCCCTTAATACTGCAACGGGTACAAAAGTGTTCCCCCCTTAATACTGCAACGGGTACAAAAGTGTTCCCCCCTTAGTATTGCAACGGGTACAAAAGTGTTCACCCCTTAGTATTGCAACGGGTACAAAAGTGTTCACCCTTAATACTGCAACGGGTACAAAAGTGTTCACCCCTTAGTATTGCAACGGGTACAAAAGTGTTCACC
Source organism: Eriocheir sinensis (assembly GCF_024679095.1). NCBI lineage: Eukaryota > Metazoa > Arthropoda > Malacostraca > Decapoda > Varunidae > Eriocheir > Eriocheir sinensis. The sequence continues at coordinate 12,723,595 of NC_066526.1, forward strand.
CTTAATACTGCAACGGGTACAAAAGTGTTCACCCTTAATACTGCAACGGGTACAAAAGTGTTTACCCTTAGTATTGCAACGGGTACAAAAGTGTTTACCCTTAGTATTGCAACGGGTACAAAAGTGTTAACCCTTAGTATTGCAACGGGTACAAAAGTGTTTACCCTTAGTATTGCAACGGGTACAAAAGTGTTCCCCCTTACTATTGCAACGGGTACAAAAGTGTTCCCCCCTTAGTATTGCAACGGGTACAAAAGTGTTCCCCCTTAGTATTGCAACGGGTACAAAAGTGTTCCCCCCTTAGTATTGCAACGGGTACAAAAGTGTTTACCCTTAGTATTGCAACGGGTACAAAAGTGTTCACCCTTAGTATTGCAACGGGTACAAAAGTGTTTACCCTTAGTATTGCAACGGGTACAAAAGTGTTCACCCCTTAGTATTGCAACGGGTACAAAAGTGTTCACCCTTAATACTGCAACGGGTACAAAAGTGTTCCCCCCTTAGTATTGCAACGGGTACAAAAGTGTTCACCCCTTTGTATTGCAACGGGTACAAAAGTGTTCACCCTTAATACTGCAACGGGTACAAAAGTGTTCACCCTTAATACTGCAACGGGTACAAAAGTGTTCACCCCTTAGTATTGCAACGGGTACAAAAGTGTTCACCCCTTAGTATTGCAACCGGTACAAAAGTGTTCACCCTTAATACTGCAACGGGTACAAAAGTGTTCCCCCCTTAGTATTGCAACGGGTACAAAAGTGTTCATCCTTAATACTGCAACGGGTACAAAAGTGTTCACCCCTTAGTATTGCAACGGGTACAAAAGTGTTCACCCCTTAGTATTGCAACGGGTACAAAAGTGTTCCCCCCTTAGTATTGCAACGGGTACAAAAGTGTTCACCCCTTAGTATTGCAACGGGTACAAAAGTGTTCACCCTTATTATTTCAACGGGTACAAAAGTGTTTACCCTTAGTATTGCAACGGGTACAAAAGTGTTCACCCTTAGTATTGCAACGGGTACAAAAGTGTTCACCCTTAGTATTGCAACGGGTACAAAAGTGTTCACCCCTTAGTATTGCAACGGGTACAAAAGTGTTCACCCATTATAATTGAAAGGGTTAAAAATTGGTTACCCCTTAGTATTGCAACGGGTACAAAAGTGTTCCCCCCTTAGTATTGCAACGGGTACAAAAGTGTTCACCCCTTAGTATTGCAACGGGTACAAAAGTGTTCACCCCTTAGTATTGCAACGGGTACAAAAGTGTTCACCCTTAATACTGCAACGGGTACAAAAGTGTTCACCCTTAGTATTGCAACGGGTACAAAAGTGTTTACCCTTAGTATTGCAACGGGTACAAAAGTGTTCACCCCTTAGTATTGCAACGGGTACAAAAGTGTTCACCCTTAGTATTGCAACGGGTACAAAAGTGTTTACCCTTAGTATTGCAACGGGTACAAAAGTGTTCACCCTTAGTATTGCAACGGGTACAAAAGTGTTCACCCCTTAGTATTGCAACGGGTACAAAAGTGTTCACCCCTTAGTATTGCAACGGGTACAGAAGTGTTCACCCCTTAAGACTGCAAAGTGTACAAAAGTGTTCACCCCTTAGTATTGCAACGGGTACAGAAGTGTTCACCCCTTAGTATTGCAATGGTACAAAGTGTTCAATTGCAGCGTACAAAAGTGTTCCCCTTTATTATTGCAACGGGTACAAAAGTGTTTACCCTTAGTATTGCAACGGGTACAAAAGTGTTCACCCTTAGTATTGCAACGGGTACAAAAGTGTTCACCCCTTAGTATTGCAACGGGTACAAAAGTGTTCACCCCTTAGTATTGCAACGGGTACAAAAGTGTTCACCCCTTAGTATTGCAACGGGTACAAAAGTGTTCACCCCTTAGTATTGCAACGGGTACAAAAGTGTTCACCCCTTAGTATTGCAACGGGTACAAAAGTGTTCACCCCTTAGTATTGCAACAAGTACAAAAGTGTTCACCCTTAATACTGCAACGGGTACAAAAGTGTTCACCCCTTAGTATTGCAACGGGTACAAAAGTGTTTACCCCTTAGTATTGCAACGGGTACAAAAGTGTTTACCCTTAGTATTGCAACGGGTACAAAAGTGTTCACCCCTTAGTATTGCAACGGGTACAGAAGTGTTCACCTTAAGTATTGCAACAGGTACAAAGTGTTCACCCCTTAGTATTGCAACGGGTACAAAAGTGTTCACCCCTTAGTATTGCAACGGGTACAAAAGTGTTCACCCCTTAGTATTGCAACGGGTACAAAAGTGTTCACCCCTTAGTATTGCAACGGGTCCAGCATAATGTATAGGAATCATTAATCTTATGGGCGTGCGACCTTGTCTGGCACTTCTTCACTTCTAAACACTTCACTTCTATCACTAAAATCGCTTCACTTCAATCTTTCTGGTTTGTTGTCATGTTTAACACTTCTTCACTTCTTACACTTCACTTCTATCACTTTAATCGCTTCACTTCAATCTTTCTTACCTGTGTGATCTTGCATAACACGTCTTCACTTTTTAACACTTCACTTCTATCACTAAAATCGCTTCACTTCAATCGTTCTGGCTTGTGATCATGTCTAACACTTCTTCACTTCTTAACACTTCACTTCTATCACTAAAATCGCTTCACTTCAATCTTTCTTACCTGTGTGATCATGTCTAACACTTCTTCACTTCTTACACTTCACTTCTATCACTTAAATCGCTTCACTTCAATCTTTCTTACCTGTGTGATCATGTCTAACACTTCTTCACTTCTTAACACTTCACTTCTATCACTTAAATCGCTTCACTTCAATTTTTCTTACCTGTATGATCATGTCTAACACTTCTTCACTTCTTACACTTCACTTCTATCACTTAAATCGCTTCACTTCAATCTTTCTTACCTGTGTGATCATGTCTAACACTTCTTCACTTCTTACACTTCACTTCTATCACTTAAATCACTTCACTTCAATCTTTCTTACCTGTATGATCATGTCTAACACTTCTTCACTTCTTAACACTTCACTTCTATCACTAAAATCGCTTCACTTCAATCTTTCTTACCTGTATGATCATGTCTAACACTTCTTCACTTCTTAACACTTCACTTCTATCACTAAAATCGCTTCACTTCAATTTTTCTTACCTGTGTGATCATGTCTAACACTTCTTCACGTCTTACACTTCACTTCTATCACTTAAATCGCTTCACTTCAATCTTTCTTACCTGTGTGATCATGTCAAACACTTCTTCACTTCTTACACTTCACTTCTATCACTTAAATCGCTTCACTTCAATCTTTCTTACCTGTATGATCATGTCTAACACTTCTTCACTTCTTACACTTCACTTCTATCACTAAAATCGCTTCACTTCAATCTTTCTTACCTGTGTGATCATGTCTAACACTTCTTCACTTCTTACACTTCACTTCTAAATCGCTTCACTTCAATCTTTCTTACCTGTGTGATCATGTCTAACACTTCTTCACTTCTTAACTCTTCACTTCTATCAGTTAAATCGCTTCACTTCAATCTTTCTTACCTGTGTGATCATGTCTAACACTTCTTCACTTCTTACACTTCACTTCTATCACTAAAATCGCTTCACTTCAATCTTTCTTACCTGTGTGATCATGTCTAACACTTCTTCACTTCTTACACTTCACTTCTATCACTAAAATCGCTTCACTTCAATCTTTCTTACCTGTGTGATCATGTCTAACACTTCTTCACTTCTTACACTTCACTTCTATCACTTAAATCGCTTCACTTCAATCTTTCTGGCTTGTGATCATGTCTAACACTTCTTCACTTCTTAACACTTCATTCCTATCACTAAAATCGATTCACTTCAATTTTTCTGCCTTGTGATCATGTCTAACACTTCTTCACTTCTTAACACTTCATTTCTATCACTAAAATCGCTTCTCTTCAATTTTTCTGGCTTGTAATCTTGCCCAATACTCGTCTTCACTTCACTTCGGTAACGTCAATCACTAGTTCAATCACTTCACTTCAATCTTTCTTACCTGTGTGATCATGCCTAACACGTCTTCATTTCGGTAACTTCAATCACTAGTTCAGTCACTTCACTTCAGTCTTTCTGGCATGTGATCTTCCCCAACACTCGTCTTCACTTCACTTCGGTAACTTCAATCACTTTTTCAATCACTTCAGTCTTTCTTACCAGTGTGATCTTGCCCAACACGTCTTCACTTCACTTCGGTAACTTTAATCACTTCACTTGTCTTTCTTGCCTGTGTGATCTTCCTCAATGCACTTCAACTAGTCCTAATCTCAGCATAAATTTCCTATTAGCCTCAAAAGCCTATTATTTTGCTCAGTGTTTACGCTTTAATATTTCTTTCCAGCTTCCTCCTACCCTCAATCTCCTTTCCGTCGCCTCTTATGTGTTCTGATCCCATTGGCTGAAGCGAAGGAGGATGCGATGCTCTTTTGTTTCCTATGTTGCCATTCACGCATTCGTTCCCGGCGTCTATTCTGGTATCTATAAATTATTTCCTGTATTGCCTGACCTCAATCCTCCCTCCTCTCTCTCTCTCTCTCTCTCTCTCTCTCTCTCTGAAATTCTTCCTTCTTCCTGCTTTCTCGTCTTAATCTTTCGTTCTCTCTTTATTTATCTTATTTTTTATTACTATATGTTCGTATCGTGTTGTGTTGACCTTCCTCCTCCTCCTCCTACTCCTCTTCCTCCTCCTCCTCCTCCTCCTCCTCCTCCTCCTCCTTTGTCACTTTCGTTTTCTTTTCTTCCTCTTCCTTCTTTTCCGACACTTGTTCCTTGAATCTGAACCTCCTCCTCCTCCTCCTCCTCCTCCTCCTCCTTCTCCTCTTCTCTCCTCCTCTTCTTCTTTCGTCCTCTTCTTTCCTCTTCCTCCAATTTCTACTGCTTTGCTTATCTTCCTCCTCCTCCTCCTCCTCCGTGTGTGTGTGTGTGTGTGTGTGTGTGTGTGTGTGTGTGTGACCTTGTGTACGTGTGGTGTGGGTGTGGCTTCATGGGTGTGTGCGTTTGGGTGTGTGCGTGTATGCATTGTCGTGTGTGTGTGTGTGTGTGTGTGTGTGTGTGTGTGTGTGTGTCGGATTTCTTGGTTGATCTGAATGTTTGCAAGAGAGAGAGAGAGAGAGAGAGAGAGAGAGAGAGAGAGAGAGAGAGAGAGAGAGAGAGAGAACCATATAAGGGAGGTAAATATGATGGTGAAACGCGGAAATAATAGTAAATAACAATAATAATAATAATAATAATAATAACAACATCTATACCATCAACAACCATGATAATATTACAAAGTGAAGCAATGGAGCATGGACACACACACACACACACACACACACACACACACACACACACAGGTGCTGGAAACGATAAGGAGGTTGTGTACGTTATCTTGAGAAGGACTCTGCTTTGTGTGTGTGTGTGTGTGTGTGTGTGTGTGTGTGTGTGAGAGAGACACTTGGTTATTATTGCTTTCTTTGTGTTTTTGTGTGTGTGTGTGTGTGTGTGTGTGTGTGTGTGTGTGTGTGTGCAGAATGAGGAAGTGCACACAAAATCGCAGAAAACGTTCCTATATTTAGTAATTCGCAGAAAATCGTTACGCATACGGTCATGAGAGAGAGAGAGAGAGAGAGAGAGAGAGAGAGAGAGAGAGTGTGTGTGTGTGTGTTTACAAGAGAGAGAGAGAGAGAGAGAGAGAGAGAGAGAGAGAGTATATTTATATTACATGGTGGATTCTTTACATTCAGGCATGTGTGTGTGTGTGTGTGTGTGTGTGTGTCTGCGCGCGCCTGGCAGCCTGGTCGCCCACGTTGTCGTACGGTGTCCTTGTCTAGACGAAGAATAACTATTTATGAAGCCTGTGGCCCATGCATGCAGAGACACGCCAGTCCTCGTCGACAGACCGACTTGGTCGGCTAGATTTCGATCGCCGATAGAGTCGGTCTGTCGGCCTTTGGGCCTTTGGCAAAGGCCCGTGCTCCCTCGTGCAAGAGGGAGCAATCTTTCCCCCCCTCCCCCCCGATGCATGCAGGCAGACAGGACAGAGAGAGAGAGATAAGTCAATGTCTCAATGTAAATATATGGAAAATCAAAGAGAGACAGATAGATAAACATAAGCAGATAGACAGAGGCGTAAATAAGAATCGTAATGCAAATAAATGAAAAAAAAGGCAACATAATAGCTTGCAATAATACCCAAGCTGGGACAATGCATGGAAAAGAATAGTAATGTGGGTTTGTTAGCATTGCAATTTTTATAGAAGAATACTGGTTAAATATACATACACACATACAGGAGACTGCTTGAAAAATAAACACACACGCCTCCTTTCATGCCTACATACATATATTTGGCATTATTTGCATACATACTTATAGGAGAAACATACACACATACATACATACATACAGGACACTGGTTGAAACATAAATATATACACCTCCTTTCATGCATACATACATATATTTGCATACATATTTATAGGAGAAACATACACACATACATACATACATACAGGAAAGACAGCCTTGCATGAGGAAATACTTGTTGACATTGTAGTTGTGGAAATAAGGAAGACACAAATACGCACATACATACATTCATACCTAAACACACACACACACACACACACACACACACACACACACACACACACACACACGTACACATAGACATTCAACAGACGGGTAGAAACAGACACAGACAAACGAGTAGAAAGAATCAGACACACACACACACACACACACACACACACTCACAGACAGACAGACAGACAGACAGGCAGACAGACAGACGCTCAAGGATGGAGACGCGTTCCCCCGACAGTCACTTGGCGCCACTCATAAAAACAACAACTACTACTACTACTACTACTATTATTACTGCTACTACTACTACTACTACTACTACTGATGATGATGGTGATGGTGATGCTACATAAAGAACAAAAACGATTGCTGCTGCTACTACTACTACTTCTACTATTACTACTACTACCACCACTAATACTTCTATTACTATTACTTCCACTACTACTACTACTACTACTACTACTTTTATTGCCATTACTACTACCACCACCACTACAACCACTCCTTCTCCTTCTCCTCCTCCTACTACTACTACTACTACTACTACTACTACTACTACTACTACTACTACTGCTACTACTACTGCTACTGTTCTTGCTAGTAACTACATAAACACCAACAAAAACAAAATCGAGAATGAAACTTTACCAAAAAAAAAAAAAAAAAAAAAAAACTTTATTAACCTCAAGAACACGAGAAACAAGAACTACACTATAAAAAAAACATCCGCTCGACACTCACCAAAAACACGGACCATTAAGCCACAAGATAGTGATAAATTCCCTATTGTATCGAGGAAAAAACTGACATTAATACATTGCTTCTACACTTCGTTTTTATATTGGGATTTTGCGCTGATATGTTGAGTGTGTGTGTGTGTGGGGGCGTGTGTGTGGGTGTGGGGGCTAGGTGTGTGTGTATGTGCGTGCGTGCAAGCTCTCATCATCTCAGGGCCTTCCCATTTTCCACCCTGCCGTAAGAGATAAGAAGATAACAGATAAAATGTGTGTGTGTGTGTGTGTGTGTGTGTGTGTGTGTGTGTGTGTGTGTGTGTGTGTGTGTGTGTGTGTGTGCTCCAATAACAATACCACATTAACAGCTTCATCAAGTGTACTCTTCTGATTTCATGAGAGAGAGAGAGAGAGAGAGAGAGAGAGAGAATTTCGTTTGATCTCTCTCCATATCTCCCCTTCCTCTCCTCTCTCTCTCTCTCTCTCTCTCTCTCTCTCTCTCTCTCTCTCTCTCTCTCTCTCTCTCTCTCTCTCTCTCTCAACCTTGGGCCTGGAAGAGAAAGTTAGACGTTCGGCCACTAGAGGCGCTGCTGCCGCTGACGCACGACCTGGGGTGTCTATGATTATTATTATTATTATTATTATTATTATTATTATTATTATTATTATTATTATTATTATTATTATTATTATTATTATCATTATTATTACTATTGTTGTTGTTATTGGTGGTGGTGGGGGTGTTAATTCTCGTTCTTCTACTTCCTCGTTTTAATATCATTCTTGCTGTTTTTCTCCTCATTTTCTCCTCCTCCTCCTCCTCCTCCTCTTCCTGCTGCTACTGTTTCTCCTCTTCCTTCTTCTTTTCCTTCTTCATCTTCTTTATGTTCTTCTTTTACTTCTATCTCCTCCTCCTCCTCCTCCTCATTATCAGTTTTAAAAATATATTTGTTTTTAGTCTTCCTTATTTACATTTTCCCATATTAGATTTATTTTTAGCTTATCTTTATTATGATTATTGTTGTTGTTGTTATTATTCGTATTTTCTTAAAGTAAAGTAAAAACAAAAACAAACAACAAGGCGTCAAGAATGAGAGTGGAGGCGGTTTGTGTGTGTGTGTGTGTGTGTGTGTGTGTGTGTGTGTGTGGTGCCACATGCTACGAGGGTGCCAAATGTGCCTCCCCCACTCTCTCTCTCTCTCTCTCTCTCTCTCTCTCTCTCTCTCTCTCTCTCTCTCTCTCTCTCTCTCTCTCTCTCTCTCTCTCTAACACGAATTGTGGTAGTAGGAGTGGTGTTTATAATGATTCTCTCTCTCTCTCTCTCTCTCTCTCTCTCTCTCTCTCTCTCTCTCTCTCTCTCTCTCTCTCTCTCTCTCTCTCTCTCGTTAACCCCTGAACTTCGGCCTCAATTCACCTACCTGGGCATTAGGTTGGCCGGGTTACCTGCGGGTGTTTGGGCGGGCTGCTTACCTGCCTAATAACACCTGCGCGAAGACAAGCCACACCTGCGAAGAGACTGTCACTTACCTGGAAACTAAGAACGTCGGTGAATTGTATGGGCAAGGAATGGGAGGGAGTGGGATTCTATTTATTTATCTCTTGTTATCGACCCACAACACTTCAATGATCTGTATGAATGGAAATGTTATACTGTAGGAACCTGTGTTTATCTCTAATTTATTCTCTTCTAACACATCAATGGACTGTATGGATTGGTGACTGGAATAGCGTGGGATTCTTTTTATTTCTCTCTTGTTATCGATCCACAACACTTCAATGATCTATATGAATGGAAATGTTATACTGTAGGAACCTTTATGTTTCTCTAATTTATTTTCTTCTAATACATCAATGGACAGTATGGATTGGTGACTGGAATAGTGTGGGATTCTTTTTATTTATCTCTTGTTATCGATCCACAACACTTCAATGATCTGTATGAATGGAAATGTTATACTGTAGGAACCTTTATGTTTCTCTAATTTATTTTCTTCTAACACATCGATGGACTGTATGGATTGGTGACTGAAATAGTGTGGGATTCTTTTTATTTCTCTCTTGTTATCCATCTACAACACTTCGATGATCTGTGTGAATGGCTAATGTTATACTGTAGGAACCTGTTTTTTCTCTAATTTATTCTCTTCTAACACATCAATGGACTGTATGGATTTGTGAGTGTAATAGCATGGGATTCTTTTTTAATTTCTTTCTCAGTTTCCATATTTAAATCACTCACCAAAGAACTGTGTAACTTGTAAATGAAATCGTGTAAGAACCTTAAATTCTCTCTCTCTTATTTATTTACACACAACAGATCTCATTGAACTCTAGGTATGGCAAATATATTCGTGTGTGAACCTTCTATTTCTCTCTTTAATTCCCCAGCCAACACAACACACACCTAACCTAACCTAACCTAACTTAACGAATAGATAATTTACATTAGAGTGTAGGAGCCCTTTTCTTTATTAATTTCCCTTCATAACGCACACCAATTAACTATGGAGGGTGATTGTAAGGGCGTGTGTGAACCATCCCTCTAAACACACACACCTAACCTAACCTAACTCAACAGACGGATAATATATATAAGAGTGTAGGAGCCCTTTACTCTATTAATTTCACCTCACAACCCACTCCAATTAACTCTATGGAGGGTAAATGTAAGGGCGTGTGTGAACCATCCCTCTAAACACACACACCTAACCTAACCTAACTAACAGATGGATAATATATATAAGAGTGTAGGAGCCGCCCTCTACATTTTCTCATTCACAATTAACTCTATGGAGGGTAAATGTAAGGCGTGTGTGAACCATCCCTCTAACCTAACCTAACTCAACAGACGGATAATATATATAAGAGTGTAGGAGCCCTTTACTCTATTAATTTCACCTCACAACCCACTCCAATTAACTCTATGGAGGGTAAATGTAAGGGCGTGTGTGAACCATCCCTCTAAACACACACTTAACCTAACCTAACTTAACCGATAGATAATATATATAAGAGTGCTGAAGCCCTTTTCTTTATTAATTTCCCTTCACAGTACACCTATTAACTCTATGGAGGCTGACTGTAAGGGCGTGTGTGAACCATCCCTCTAAACACACGCCTAACCTAACGTAACTTAACCAATAGCTAATATATATAAGACTGTTGAAGCCCTTTACTCTATTAATTTCACCGCACAATACACCAATTAACTCTATGGACGTTATATGTAAGGGCGTGTGGCGGGGAACATCCCTCTTAACACACGCTGATAAACAGATAGCAATGATAACTGAAGCCTCATAGTATAACAGTGAAGAGTCTGTCCGCTTCTCAGAGAGAGTGTGTGTGTGTGTGTGTGTGTGTGTGTGTGTGTGTGTGTGTGTGTGTGTGTGTTGATAAAACGTAAATAAAGCAAACGTCCCGCTGATAAGGAAGATAAAGCCAACTCGGGACTGACAAATAAGACATCGGCCACCTCTTAAAAGACTGATCGGAGTATGAATGGAATAAGAGAGTGAAAGATTGTGACCCGTTGAGCGACTTGAATTAAGTAAGGCAAATATTCTCAAGCATTTCGGGGACTTACACCCACCCACACACACACATTTGGTAAGGCTTTCGTAGAGGTTATGTTAGTATTTATGTGGGTTGTATTATGGGTCGAGTGACAGTTTGATTCTAAGGACCATATTCTCAACCATTTCACGGCTTACACACACACACACACACACACACACACACACACACACACACACACACACACACACACACACACACACACACACACACACACACACATTTGGTAAGGCTTTCGTAAAGGTTGTGTTGGTATATCCTCAAACATCCTGGGTCTTACACACATTTGATAAGGCTTTCGTAGAGGTTGTGGTGTTAGTATTTCCATGGGTAGTGTCATGAGCCTAGTGATAGTTTGACAAGTCTTCTGCACCATGAACTTGAAAACAGAGAGAAAAGCCCGCATTCTCAAACATCTTAGGGCTTACACACATTTGATAAGGCTTTCGTAGAGTAGTTAGTATTTCCATGGGTAGTGTCATGAGCCTAGTGATAGTTTGACGAAGCTTTTGCACCATGGACGTGAAAAGCACTCATGGGAAACCGACTAGCCTACTTTGTGACCTTTGTAAATATTTATTGAGAGAGAGAGAGAGAGAGAGAGAGAGAATGAGGTGAGAGGAAGGAAGTCATGACGTTAAAGATGACGAAGTGAAGGAGAAGGAGGAGGAGGAGGAGGAGGAGATGTTAATTATAGAAAGAGAGGTATAGCGTACGAGGAAGAGGTACTAATGTGAGGGAGGAGGAAGAAGAAGAAGAGGAAGGGGAGGAGGAGGAGGAGGGGGAGGAAATGTAGGACAGAGAGAAGAGTTAAATACAAGTGAGATGAGAGAGAAAGTGATACGTGTAGAAAGTGAAAGAGAGAGAGAGAGATACAAGCGAGGGAAAGTTAGAGGGAAGAGGAAGGAAGGGCAAGAGAGAGAGGCACCAATATACCGAGAGGGAAAATCCTTCCGCCGACCCTGACACGCTAACCGACTCTCGACGCACACACACACACACACACACACACACACACACACACACACACACACACACACACACACACGCGCTACCACCACCGCCACCTTGCTACTGATATCAGGGGAGGAGTAAGGTAGGGAGGAGGAGGGAGGGAAGGGATCAAAGGGGGAGGAGGGGGGGGACTATTTTGCTGTTCTCCCTCTTTCTTAACTTAAAATTATCTTGTTTGTTTTCTTTATTTTTTGTCTTGTTTTCTGGGGTATTTGATTTTTTTCTTCTTATATATATTTTTTTCTTTTTGTTTTCTTAGACTTTCTTGTTTTTCTTTCCTTTGATTTTTTTCTTCTTTACTTTTTTTTTTTCCTTTTCTTATCTGCTTCCTCCCCATTTTCCTTTTACAACTTAATTCATCCTTTTTATCCCTTTCATATTTTTCATTTACTTCTATATTCTTCTACTCCTTATTTTCACTGTTTGTTTTCCTGTATTTTTCCTTTATCGTATTTATGTTTTATTTTATTTTATTACATTTTCCCTTCACTTCTTATTCTCTTTGTTTGTTTTTCTCCCGTCCTCCTTTTCTTCGTCCTTGTCCTCCTCCTCCTCCTCCTCCTCCTCCTCTTGCTTTCGTCATTCGTTAGTTTTCTATCCTCTTTCTTCTCTTCCATTATATATTTTTTGTCTTTCTGCTTCTTCCCTTTCTTCGCGTTCTACTTTTTCTTCCTCCTTTTATCTTCCCTTTCACTCCAGTCATTATTAGTTTTACACTTTTTCTTCTCTTTTCTAATATATATTTTTTCAGCTTTCTTCTTTGTCTTCTTGTTCTTTGTTTTCTTCTTCCTCCTTTCTCTTTTTGTCTCTCCCTTTCACAGCAGTTAGTATTTTCTTCAACTTTCTTCTCCTCTGTCTTCTTGTTCTCCTTTCCCTCCTTTCTCCTTCCTCTTTCTACTTTCTCCTTTTCTCTCTCTTTTTTTTCTCTCCTTCCTCTTTCTCCTTCCTCCTTTCTTCTCTCCCTTTCACAGCAGTCTATTTTTTCAACTTTCTTCGTCCTTGTCTTCTCGTTCTCCTTTCACTCTTTCCTCCATCCTCTCCTTTCTCCTTTTTTATCTCCTTCCTCTTTCTCTTTCCTCCTTTCTTCTCTCACTGCAGTTAGTATTTTTTCAGCTTCTTCTTTGTCTTCTCGTTCTCCTTTTTCTTCTTCCTTCCTTCCTCCTTCCTCTCCTCTCTCTTCACACCAGTCAGTATTTATTTCTTCCCTCCTGAACTATCGTCAAAACTAACCCTGAATACAATGGCACAACCAGAAAAAAACTTTAACAATTTTATCTATTTTCCTAAGAACTCCAACCCCATTACCTCACTTTTCCTTTCTTTCCTTTTGAGACGCGGAGAAGGGAAGGAGGGAGGAGAAGAAGGCGAGTGCTGCTGAAGGAATATATGTAGGTCAGGTTGGTCCTTCTTCTAGTTCATCCTTTTTTTCTTCTTAATTTCCTTCTATTTCAATGTTTTTCTTCTCATTATTCTCTCGTTTATCATTCTCTTTTTTCTTTATGTTTGTCTTCGAAGGATTGCCAAGGACTCACTAATTCGTATCCTATTATCACATCCTCCTCCTCCTCCTCTCTTCTCTTTCTTCGCGTTCTACTTTTTTCTTCTTTCTCCTTTTATCTTCCTTTTCACTCCAGTCAATATTAGTTTTCCCTTCTTTTTCTTCTCCTTTTTAATATTTTTCAGCTTTCTTCTTCTTTGTCTTCTCGTTCTCCTTTTTCTCCTTCCTCCTTTCTCTTTTCTCTCTCCCTCCTCCTCATCATTTACCTTATTCTCAAGATCTGTGGGTTTGAGGGGAGACTAATGGGAAGGAAGTTTAATATAATGAGTTATGGTCGTATTAAATTATTTCATTGTATCTTCCACGGCAATGACAATGATGATGATGATGATGGTGGTGGTAATGATATGTAGTGTTTTCTTTTTATTTAGTTCACCTGTCTTATATTTGCTAATTTTTCTTCGTTTTTATTTTTTTATTTTTTTATTGATCTTTTCTATTTGTTTTTATTTGTTGTTATCTTATTTTCCCTTCTCTTGATTTTTTTTCTATTTCAGTTTTTAGTGATTTTTTGTTACTAAAAAATAAGTATTCCGGGACAGAGAGGCGTATTAATTTCGTAACCCATTCAACAGAGGCGTATGTGTTGGCGTATAGTTAGATAGTGAATTTCGCCGTTTCATAGCGTAGATTAGCGTATCAGAGCATAGAGTAGCGCATATAGACGTTCTTACGATTATAATGGGCGTATAAGTCTTGTATCCCAGGCGTATGGAAGGAGTAGGTCAGTCAAATCTTTCGTATGTGTTGGCATATAGTTAGGTAATGAATCTCGGGGTATCATAGCGTAGATTAGCGTATCAGAGAATAGCGTAGCGTATATAGACGTTCTTAAGATTATAATGGGCGTATGAGTCGTGTATCCCAGGCGTATGGAAGAAGTAGGTCAGTCAAATCTTGCGTATGTGTTGGCATATAATTAGGTAATGAATCTCGGGGTATCATAGCGTAGATTAGCGTATCAGAGCATAGCGTAGCGTATATAGACGTTCTTAAGATTATAATGGGCGTATAAGTCTTGTATCCCGGGCGTATGAATGAAGCAACACAGTAAAATATGGCGTATGTTTAGCGTATAATTAAGTTGTGATTCATGGCATATCATAACCTAGATTAGCGTATTTAGGTGCTCTTACGCTCTTAATATAGGCTTATGTGTCACTTATCCCGGGACAGAGTGGCGTATAACATTGCAACCTAATCAGAAAAGGCGTATGTGTTAACTGTGAATCCTGGCATATCATAACCTAGATTAGCGTATTCAGGAGCTCCTACGCTTTTAATATAGGCGTATATAGAGTTCACTCCGAGACAGAGAGGCGTATAGACATAGGAACCCAGTCAAAAGGGGCGTATGTCCTGGTTGTGAATCCTGGCGTATGAGAACCTAGATTGAGCGTATGGGATCAGGGGTTAGAGAGGCATATTCAGGGCATCTTACTAATAAAAGGAGCGTATAAGTCATGTATTTTGGGCGTATGAAGGAAGTCACTCAGTCAAAAACGGCGTATGTGCTTATTGTGAATCTTGGCGTATGGGAACACAGACTAGGGTGTGAGGGTCATATTTAGGACATCTTACAAATAAAATGAGCGTATAAATGTAGCGTATAAACATTGCAATACAGTAAAAAACGGCGTATGTGCTTATTGTGAATCTTGGCGTATGGGAACCTAGACTGGGGCGTACGGGGCCGAGGGTAAGAGAGGCGTATGTTACTAGGTCGGGCTGGGGCGTGGCGTGCGAGGCGTCAACTGTCCCTGGTTATGATGGCGTGCTATCAGGAGCGGGGAGAGTGATAGCAGCGGGACTAGTTCAAGTTTAGTAGGTCTCTGTGTAACTAGGTCGCGGTGTCCCACTTTTCCGCCCGTAGAGCTTGTGTGTGTGCAGCGCGCCGGGGAACACTCGACCTTACGGGTGCCGGCGCGGTGCTGGGTGGAGGGGGGGAGGAGGATCGGCGGGGAGGGGGTAGTAGGAGTGGTGAGCTGAGGGAGACCGGGGCCCTGCGCGTAAGGTCTCCGTTGCTATTGATCTTGCACTGTCCCGTCGCCCTTAAAGATATCCCCGGCCTGCTTCACCACGACTCCAATTCCCCAGCTTGAGAATCAGTCATTTCTGCGCCCGCCCGGGACTTCCTTATGTGCCACGACGCTTCAACTTCCTTCCCCAGCGCGTGAAGTTGCGTGGAGGGTGTCGAGGCCAGGCTTGAGGGCGAGATATGGCAACGCGGCGGGGTGCACCTGGCAAGATGGCGGCGGCAACACCTGATGACGCAATAGTCACGTGACGTTTGGCGCCATATTTTGTAACCCTCGAGAGACACAGAGAGAGAGAGAGAGAGAGAGAGAGAGAGAGAGAGAGTTTGTGTAATTATCCTTATAATTGTGGCTGATAAACGAGAGAGAGAGAGAGAGAGAGAGAGAGAGAGAGAGAGAGAGAGAGACTTGCAAAGGTCCACCCTACCTCCCTCACACACACACACACACACACACACACACACCTCGGCACCGACTTTCACTTTTCATATTGTGATCCAGGTGTGTGTGTGTGTGTGTGTGTGTGTGTGTGTTGCGAAGACGCCGCCACGCACGCACTCAGGGCAAGATGAGATGAATTTTAAATGTAAATAAAAAACAAACAAACAAGAACAGATTACTCCGTTGATAAGCAGCTGATAAGACGTTCCAAATGCATCTATTATTACTATTATTATTATTATTATTATTATTATTATTATTATTATTATTATTATTATTATTATTATTATTGCAACTTCTACTACTACTACTATTAATACCACCACCACCACAACCATCCCTCTTACTACTATTACTACTACTACTTCTACTACCACTACTACTACTACTACTATTGCTACCACTACTACTATCACTAATGAGTCTTAACACTTCTTATAATGACCCATGACTCACTTTCACCTCAATTCATCCTCCTTATTCATCAATTTTAACACAACATCCAACATAATTATTTCTCCTTCTTATTCAGTCTTCTCTTATCTTTTATTCTTTCATCCTCTCGTCGAGGGGAAGGGAGAGAGGGAGAGGAAGGGAGGAGGGAAGGGATGGGGGAGAGAGGGAAGAGGAAGGGAGGAGAGGGGGGGGTTATATATCTGTGTGTGTGTGTGTGTGTGTGTGTGTGTGTGTGTGTGTGTATATAGCAGTGGTATAGGCTCGGTGGCCAGCTGTCGTGTGGAGGGAGAGAGGGAGGGGAGGGGAGGGAGGAGGGAAGGGCAGGGAGGGATTGGACGCTTCTCATTGGCTGTTCAAGGTCTCTGCGATGACGTCATTCATTGTTTTTGTGGCGCAGAGAGGGAGAGAGAGAGAGAGAATCTGAAGAATGATCGCAATAGGTTAGGCCGTTCTTATCGTTATGGGCAGCGTCTTTATATTATTAGAGCGTTTTTCGTTGTTAAGTTCGCTCCGTTTTCTTTCATTCGATTTCGTTGGGTTGGGTCTAAGGTCTTTTTTTTGCGGGGAGAGGGGGATTGAGAGGGGGGGGAGTATAGGTTTCTCTCTCTCTCTCTCTCTCTCTCTCTCTCTCTCTCTCTCTCTCTCTCTCTCTCTCTCTCTCTCTCTCTCTCTCGCGGACGACCTTGGTGAGGGGGGGGAGGGGGAGTGAGTCGTATTGGAAAGTAGGTCAGTGGTGGTGGTGGTGGTGGTGCGGTGGTGGTGGTGGTGGTAGTAGTCATAGTAGTAGTAGTAGTAGTAGTAGTAGTAGTTGTAGTAGATGTTCCTTTTATGTAATAGTAGTGGTGATTGTAGTAGTAGTAGTAGTAGTAGTAGTAGAATAGCGATGACAATGATAATAATGATAATAATAATGTTTTTCCCTGTCATCATCATCATTGGAGTTGTTGTTGTTGTTGTTATTGGTTACATTAGTAGTAGTAGTAACATAGTAAGGAACATGACAAGCAGTAACAGTCATGCCGTGTCACTCTAGAACACACACACACACACACACACACACACACACACACACACACACACACACCTCACAATGGGATCTCTAGACACTCATTCTCTCCCTCCCTTCCTCCCTTCCCTTCCCTTCCCTCCCTCATTCACTCTCTCCTTCCCTCCCTCTCTCCCTCCCTTCCTCCCTCACCCCTTCTTGCACACTCTCTCTTCCTCCCACCTCCACTCTCTCTTTCCTCCATTCTTCCCTCCATCACTCTCTCTTTCTCTCAATTCCTTCCTCTTTCCTTCCTCCCCTTCCCTGTATTTCTCTCATTTCTTCTCACTTTTTTCCTTCATTCCTCCTTCATTCCTTCTCTGCTTTCCTCTTCTCCCTCATTTCATCTTATTTTCTCTCCTCCTCCTCCTCCTTTTCCTTTTCTCTCCTCTTAACTCCATTATTTCCTCTTATAGACCTCCTTCTCTCCCTCATTTTCCTCCCCTTTAGTCTTTCCCTCCCTCCTTCTCTCCATCGCTGTGAGGTAAGGAGAGGCAATGAGGTCAGAGGGCTGTGAGGTGGAACGCAGATGTGGCAACGATGTGAGGTGTGTGTGTGTGTGTGTGTGTGTGTGTGTGTGTGTGTGTGTGTGGTCGTAAAATTGAGTGACGTACAAGTTTTGGTGATGTTTGTTGTTGTTGTTGTTGTTGTTATTATTATTATTATTATTATTATTATTATTATTATTATTATTACCACAACAATTTTGAAGATACCGTTACTACTACTACTACTACTATTACCACTACTACTATTACTACTACCACTACTACTACTACTACTACTGCTACTACTACTACTACTACCACTACTACTACTACTACTACTACTACTACTACTACTTCTACTATAACCCCCCCCATACACACATACAACACGCCCCTCCCTCCACTCCTCTCCTCCCCCTCCCCCTCGCAAATAACGAATACCAGCGTCATTATACAAGCCGTCATTACGAAACGTCACTTCTTCGGTCCACGTCTACATCTACTGCTAAGCGGGTCACTTCGTTGTAGCGTAGCGCCATCATTATGCGAACGACGAAGCGGTGAAACGGTGTATGTACTATTTTTATTTTTATTTATTTATTTATTTATTTATTTTTATTTTTTTTGTCAAGGGTTTTCTTTCATTTATTGTTTTCATCGTGTCTATATTAATTTGTGTTGTTGATGGATTGTATTGCGAAGCTGATGATGATGTTGATGATACGTTGATTTCAGTCGTTTTTCTCTTCCTCCTCCTCCTACTTAATCTTTATTTTCATTGTTTTAGTCACTCAGAATCTACGTTTATGGCAGTTATTATTCTGAGTACACCGTTTCATTGCGGAGCTGAACATTTTTTTTTTAAGAGTCTGGTGGCTGAAGCTGATTGTAATTCTTTAATGTATATGTAATTAGATTCT
>NC_066526.1:12752482-12759982 GCF_024679095.1 Eriocheir sinensis
CGCTCAAGTGTTTACTCGAAACATACCTACAAAGGCCTTAGCGTGTCTCGATCTCTCGGCCACGCGTGTGCTTCGCGCCTCTCCTCGCGTGGGTGTCTGTTAGGATGCTGTCAGAGATGGAGCTCCCCATTTCAGTTCAGAACTTCAACTTGTCGCCTCAGTTCGGTCAGCTCACAATCTCTGCCGCGCCCATGACTGTGGATATGGGCGGTGCGGGAGTGGGTATCGCCAGTAGTGCCTTGTCGCCCACCTACACGCACATCACGAGCGTGTGCGCCGGGGGCAACCCTACCGTGTCCACCAACACATCCACAGTTAACGTGAACAGTAACAACAATTTGCTCACGCCCACTCTAATGGACTCTGGTCTCTTCCCGGGCGTAGCTACCACCACCTTGGACTACACCTCCCTCACGGACATGCCCGACACGAAAGAGGGCATCGAGGAACTATGCCCTGTGTGTGGGGACAAGGTGTCGGGCTACCACTACGGCCTACTCACTTGTGAATCCTGCAAGGGCTTCTTCAAGAGGACGGTTCAGAACAAGAAGGTTTATACGTGTGTCGCCGACCGCTCCTGTCAGATTGATAAGACCCAGAGGAAGAGGTGTCCGTACTGCCGCTTCCAGAAATGCTTAGAAGTGGGAATGAAACTAGAAGGTAAGATTGCACCCACCTTTTGTTCATTAGCTTGCCTATTAGTGTTACCTGGGCTTATGGGAAATGGTTTACCTGAATCACTATTTTTACCTAGGTTTATAAATTGAGAATATAGTTAGAAGGTAAGACTGGACTTCACCTTTTGTTAACTGCTTTAATTATTAGTATTACCTGACTGATTAGGGATTGGTGTACCTGAGAACACTGTATTGTTACCTGGATTTATTAGTTAGGATAAAGTTAACAGGTAAGATTGGATTTATCATTAGTGTTACCTGTTGCATCGGGGATTGGTGCACCTGGATGACTGAATTCTTACCTGGGGCTCCGATTAATTTAGACATGGCTTGGTGATTAGTGCTACCTGGCTCATGGCTGATTAACTCCGTACCTGAAACCTTTTTTTAGAGGCTCAAGGAATACTTTTTTTTACACTCACCTGTCTCTACCTGGATCTTACCTGAGCTGAATTGATTACTTGATTATTTGTTGATTAGTTTTGGCATGCACCTGGGACTTGAAAGCTTGGTTACCTGGGCACCTGTTACCTGTTGATTACCACAAGTGGCTTATCAATTAATGGTCCTGGGACTTGTTTAATTTTGTTTACCTGGGAGATAGATTATTGATTGCCTCTTGTTTGGGTACTCTTGGCCTCCTTCCTGCCACGTGTTGATTAGGTTCACCTGTCCACCTGCTCCTCTTGATTGACTTATTGATTACCTCTTGATTTGGGATACTCTTGACCTTCCTCTTAGCTGTCACGTGTTGATTAAGTTCACCTGTTTGGTTGACTTGAT
The DNA here is from genome assembly GCF_024679095.1 of Eriocheir sinensis. NCBI lineage: Eukaryota > Metazoa > Arthropoda > Malacostraca > Decapoda > Varunidae > Eriocheir > Eriocheir sinensis. The sequence goes on from NC_066526.1 coordinate 12,753,943, forward strand.
TATGTCTCCTCTTGGTTACTTGTACTCTTGATTTTCTTTTATACTTACTCTTGATTTCTCTTTTAAGTTTTCTACGTGTGTGTGTGTGTGTGTGTGTGTGTGTGTGTGTGTGTGTGTGTGTGTGTGTGTGTGTGTGTGTGTGTGTGTGTGTGTGTGTGTCCACCCTCGCTTAATCTCTCGTCCTTAATTTATTTCCTCCTTTACCTTTCCTTCTCAGGTGTTTATTTTCTTCATTTCCTTTTCCTCCAGTTTATCATGCATCCTCTCCCTTCCTCCCTTCCTCCCTCTCCCTCCCTCCCTCCCTTCCTATCTCTCCATCCCTCCCTCCCTTCCTCCAACCTTTCCTTCTTCCCTCCCACTTACTTCCCCCCCTCATCCTTATCTCCCTCTCTACCTCCCTCCCTCCCTTCCTGTTTGCCTCCACCCTTCCTCCACTCCCTCCCTCCTCCTCCTCCCCTTCTTCTCCCTCCTTGTTGCTTTGTCTAGGTTTCCTCTCCTTTGTTTGTTTGTTTGTTTGTGTGTGTGTTCTTGGTTACCTTATTTTTATCTTTGTTTTTTGTTTATTTTCCTGTTTTCTTTTTTCCTTTTCTTGTTCCAGAAATTTCCAAAGTCTCATTCATTTGCATTTTTCTTTGTTCTTTTTTTCCTTCTTTTTTTTAAGTAGGTTCAGATTTCTTTATTTATCAATAGTATTCTTTTTATCGTAATGCTTTGTTTGCTTGCTTGCTTCTTATGCCCTACTTTACTATTATTATTATTATTATTATTATTATTATTATTATTATTATTATTATTATTACTATTATTTTTATTATTGGGGTTTACCTTGCTCAGCTTTTTTCCTCATTAGTCTGTTTTCCTTCTTTGCCTTTCCTCCTCCTCCTCCTTTTACTCCTCCTCCTCCTCTTCTCTTCCTCTTTCTCCTCCTCCTCCTCTCAGCCGTAGTCGTCTCAATGATTCTCCCAATCCTTTCTTTTCTTTAACCCTTCTTCGCCTTTTATCCGCCTTTTTCTTACTGCTCCTTGTTCTTACCTGTTCTCACCTGTTCTCCCTTTGTCCCTTTCTTTATTCTGTCTATACGTGTTCCCCTCTTTTTCACTTTCTTTTTCTTTATTTTGTTTCATTTCATTTTTTTTTCTCATTTTTTGGGGGGTTATTTATGATTTTTGTTATTTAGGTTAATCTTACTTTTCTCTCTTTCTCTTCGGTTTTTTTTTTTTTTTTTATTATTTTTTTTTTTTTCATTTTCATTTTCTTTTTTTCCTTCCTTTGATGTATTTTTTTTTTTTTCATTATCGTTTGCTTGTGTTTGAATCTTCGCCTCTTCTTAGCTTCCTCCTCCTCCTCCTCCTCCTCCTCCTTCTCCTCCTCTACATTCACAGTATTTCTTCCTTTTCCTTCTAATATCTCGTTCTTTTTTTCTAGTTCCATATCATTTGCTTGTGTTTAGTCTTCACCTCCTCCTCCTCCAAACATCTTGCTACACACTGTTTAACATAACTTATTTTGCCCCTGTAACTAACTATGACATCCAGTTTATAGTGACTTCATTATTTTCATTGTTACGTCACTCATTAGCAGCCTGATAGTGGTGGTGGTGGTGGTTGTGGTTGTGGTGGTGGTGGTGGTCGTGGTGATGGTGGTGATGATGGTGGTGATGGTGATGTATTGTTTATAGCTGTACCCTATATCCGGAGAGAGAGAGAGAGAGAGAGAATCTGCGTCTTAACATGGGTGCGCCACAGACACACACTCTCTCTCTCTCTCTCTCTCTCTCTCTCTCTCATATTCCTACACTAACAACAAAACAACAAGAACAACAACAACAACAACAATTAGGTAACTTTAAACCACGGGCCACTTAATGGGTGAGAACCATGTCACTTGGAATCGAACCCTGGTACACGCTCACTCGGGTAGACGAGGCAACCACTCAGCCACCAGACAAGTATAGGCCTGTGGGTATGGGAAAGCCTTGGGTATGCATGTATATATATCATTAATGTATTATGTATATTCTTATGTATTTATGTTTATTATTATTATTATACATTACTATTTACTTTATTTGTAGTAGAGGATCATAGTGTTGTATTTCATTGTATGTGTGTTTATGTATACCACGCAACACTTTCGTTTCTGTATTGTGATGCCTCCAAGTATTGCCATGGGAAGGATGTTATAGGATAAGAGAAGGAATTTATGGAGTAGGAGAAGGGCTCTAAGGATTAATGAAAGGATATTAAGGAGTAGAAGGATGTTAAGGAGTAGGAGAAGGATTATAAGGAGCAGAAGAAGGATTATCAGGGGTAGGAAAAAGATTATAAGTAGAAGTAGAACGATTTTAAGGAGTAAGAGAAGGATTACAAGGAGCAAAAGAAGGATTATCAGGAGTAGGAAAAAGATTAAGGGCAGGAAAAGAATTATATGAAGCAGAAGAAAGATGTTATGGGCTCAGGGTCTTGTCTGTCTTGTGTTGCGTTCAAGTATTGCCACTAAAAAAGAATATTATGGTTATGCAGTATTGTGGTCTAGTGTTGGCTGTGCTGTGTTGCGGGAGGAAGGGGAGGAGGGGAAGTATGTTAATGTGCTGACGTGTTGGGAAAGGAGGAGAAGGAATACATAGGAATACATAGGAAGAACAGACACCAGAAGACCTATCGGTCTATGGCGAGGGTGTCTTTACTATCGCTACTACTAGTAATCTACGTGTGGTGGGACAGGACAGAATAGATGAAGGCTCCTCCCCACCCACCTCTCCCTCCGGCAACGTGCCGGCAGGAAATAGTTAGAAGAGAACACCATGTACCTTTAAGGAAGAAAGGGACATGGAATTCTTACAGTAAAGAGAGAAATAAGAGGAAATTACTACCCTTAACTTACACTACTGGTAACCTAAGCTGTAGGGGAAAATGACTTCATTACATAAGAACATAAGAACATAGAAATACAGGGAGACTGGAAGAGGACGAGGAGGAAGAAGAAGGAGGAGGAGGAGGAGAGGTTGAAAGATGTATAGGAGAAATGAGGTTGATGCAGTTATTAAGGTTAGGTAAGGTAAGATAAGGTTAGGTTAAGTTAGGTTAGGTTAGGTTAGTTTAGGTTAGATTAAGTTAGGTTAGGTTAGGTTGCGTGGGGAAAGTGAGGTTAGGTTAGGTTAGGTTGCGTGGGGAAAGTGAGGTTAGGTTAGGTTAGGTTGCGTGGGGAAAGTGAGGTTAGGTTAGGTTAGGTTGCGTGGGGAAAATGAGGTTAGTTATGCAGTTCTGTAAATTAAGTCAGACTACAAAGTGTAATTGGTATAGCAAAAGTCAAGTTTATGATGCAATGCCTTAGGTTAGGTTAGGTTAGGTTACGTGGGAAAGGTTAGGTTAGTTATGCAGATCTATAGATGAAGCTAGACCGCAAAAAGTGACGTTTCTTGTACAGTTTTGAGAGCAAGATTACTTTAAGTTATACAAAATGAAATTGGTTATGCAGTAAGACAAAAGACAAGACAAAATGTGGGTATACCTCTCACCTACAGACCCTGACTGCTCGGGGAAATATTAAAATAGTCAGTCAGAATGTTGTCCCAGCTCAATTCGAGGAAGGTGGCATACGTGACGCTCATTAGGAAAAGTAAAGGTGGCTAAATAGAATTACATGTTAGTAGGTTTAGTGTAAGTGGATATATAGAATAATGGGTAAGCTCTCAGTGTGAGTATTCTAGTTATATTAAAATAGTCAGTCAGAATGTTGTCCCAGCTCAATTCGAGGAAGGTAGCATACGTGACGCTCATTAGGAAAAGTAAATTTGGCTATATAGAATTACATGTTTGTAGGTTTAGTGTAAGTGTTGATAGTCATAATATAGAATAATGGGTAAGCTGTCTATGTGAGTATTCTTGTTAGCACCAGTTAGTTAGGAAGTAGAAATAGTAATGATATAAAAGAATGGAATAGCTGTATATGTAAGGGCTCTAGTTTCTTAGGTTCAAGGGGTGATAGTTAAGTGATGGTCATAGCGTAGTAGAATGGATAAGATGTCTATGAGAGAATTCTAGTTGATTAGGTTTAGTTTGGAAGTGGTAAGAGTCATAAGATGGAAGAATGGATTAGCTGAATGTGAAGAATTTATAGTTAGGTTCCAGTGTTTAGTGGTGACAGCCATAGCAAATAAAAATAAGTAAATTGCATGAGAATATTCGTTTTTTTATACTTTTTTATGTTTGATTAGGAAATAGTGGTAATCAGAGCATACAATAATTGCTTAGCTGTATGTGAGGGATGTAGTTAGTAAGGATCCAGGTGATGGCCATGGCAAAGAAGAATTGATGAACTGTCTATGAGAATATTTTAGTCTTTTTTATGTTTGATTAAGAAATAGTGATAATCAGAGCATACGAGAATTGCTTAGCTGTATGTGAGGAATGTAGTTAGTAAGGATCTAGTGGTTAGTGATGATGGCCTTGGCAAAGAAGAATTGATGAACTGTCTATGAGAATATTTTACTTTTTTATGTTTGATTAAGAAATAGTGATAATCAGAGCATAGAGTAATGGCTTAGTTGTCTATGAGTATTTGTTTTACCCGATGAATAGGTTAAAATTGATGGCATAACATTCATTCTGGCTGAGGGATTTATGTCTGTGCCCCTAAAGGTGTAATCCGTGTCTGTCTGCTCTACACAAACACCATTAAGAGAACAAAAAGGTATTCAGTATTCGAGTTTCAAAGATTAATTGTTCGATTTTTATATAGGAAATAGTATCGATATGATCTTTTTTTTTTTTTTTCGCTTATTAGCTTGAGAGAATGAGATTACGTTTTTATTTTTTGCCTTCGTAATTAAACTTTAGAATCGATAGTATTAAGACCTTTATTGAGCTGGTAAATAGTAAGTAAAAAAAACATAGATAGATAGTGATTGCTTATTTTTTACAGTAGAGGAATCAGTTCAAGGGCAAAAAAAAAAACGATTGAGACGGTGAATTGAGTAGATTATTAAGAGAAGAGATTGAGAATAACAGAGAGATTGAATAGAGAAGAGATAGAGAATTAAAAAGAAAGATCGAGAAGAGAAGAGAGGTTGAACTAAGAACAGACAGAGAAATTAGATGACAGAGAAAAAAACAGGCAGTAAAAATTATAAACAAGAAAACAATAAAAAAAGAACAATTATTAAAATCAGAAAATAACACCATAGACTATGATAACACATTCAGAACCTCCAAAAGGGATAAAAGGAAAGGGAATAGAGGGGGAAGGGGATAGGAGTAAGGAGGCAAGGGTTGGTAAGGAACAAGGAGAAAGATAAAAGAAAGGGAGAAAGGGGAAATGGGAATAAGAGTCGGGAACGAGAAGGATGAAAGGAAGGGTGAAGAGACGAAGAGGGTGAGAGAAAGAGGAGAGGGGATAAAGAAGGGGACAGGCAGAAGAAAAAAGGAAGGGGAAAGGGACGAAAAGGGTGAGAGAAAGAGGAGAGGGGATAAAGAAGGGGACAAGCAGAAGAGGAAAGGAAGGGGAAAGGAACGAAAAGGGTGAGAGAAAGAGGAGAGGGGATAAAGAAGGGGACAAGCAGAAGAGGAAAGGAAGGGGAAAGGAACGAAAAGGGTGAGAGAAAGAGGAGAGGGGATAAAGAAGGGGACAGGCAGAAGAGGAAAGGAAGGGGAAAGGGACGAAAAGGGTGAAAGAAAGAAGAGAGGGGATAAAAGAAGGGGAAACACAGAAATAAGAAAGGAAGGGGAAAGGAAATAGGAGGAGGATACGGAAGAGAAGAGGAGGAGGTTTTTGGGGTTTTGAAAGAGGAGGAAACAAGAACATACCAGAGCCGTGAACCTTACAAAGGGCGTCATAGTGTGTAGCAACCACGCTGAGCACCGCCCGGACCATCACCAAGGCGTCATTAGGCGAGCCATTAACCCGGGCTAATCAACAGGTATTTTCAGGTGTGTGGAGGGGGTGGGGGCATCATGGTAGAACTTCATGGTTAAGTAGATGTGATGAATGACTTTGTGTATGCCATTATATTTTCAACAGATCTAAGCTTCTTGTGGTAGAA
>NC_066526.1:12764982-12784982 GCF_024679095.1 Eriocheir sinensis
GGGAAATCACTTAGCAAATCAACAATGGAAAAGATGTGTGTTCGTGCGTTCGTCCTTCCCAGAGAGAGAGAGAGAGAGAGAGAGAGAGAGAGGGGGTGGGGGGATCTGTATGTAGGTCAGCAGGACCACCACAGTCCCCGCCGCATCGATCCTGGGAGTTAGTGAGGTCGCGACGAGAGAGAGAGAGAGAGAGAGAGAGAGAGAGAGAGAGAGAGAGAGAGAGAGAGAGAGAGAGAGAGAGAGAGAGAGAGAGAGAGAGAGAGAGAGAGAGAGAGAGAGAGAGAGAGAGAGAGGTGCAGGCAAAGATAAAGAAAATAAATAAAAGAGAATGGGAGAGAGAGAGAGAGAGAGAGAGAGAGAGAGAGAGAGAGTAGGCCTATATATCGTTTTGACAGGTGAGGGATGTAGGACCAAGTTGGTAGGTTGAACCCCGCCCACTGTGCCTCTCTCTCTCTCTCTATCACACGACCGGTTTTTCACTTTTCATTTTCATATATTTTCCCGCACCATGATTTACGAGGTTCTCTCTCTCTCTCTCTCTCTCTCTCTCTCTCTCTCGTACGTCTTTATCATCTTTTATTACGGGGTTTTTTTACATTTATCGGTCATTTTTACAGTCGTTCTTCTTTTGCTCTTAATGTCACGTTCTTTTTTCACATTCTTCTCCATCTTTTTTTATTTTTTTTCATCGTTTACGTTCTTATACATTTATCATCTCTTCTCTCTTTCATTTTTATATTTCTTCTTCTTTTTACTTCTTCTTATTCGTCTCTTTTTTTAATATATATTCATCATTATTATTTTATTTTTATTTTAGGCCTCTGCATTTTTTATCTCACATTCTTTAGCTTCATTGACGTTCTTTTGTATTCATTTCTCCCTTTTTATATTCATCATCCTTTTTTTGCATCCTCTTACGTTCATTGTCGTTTTTTCATTTTCTTATTTTCATCTTTTCATTGTCTTCTTTTCCTCTTTGATTCTTTTAACACGCATCATCTTCCTCTCTCTTTTTATATTCTCTTCCATTCATCGTCTTTTCCTCCTACTTACTCTCATCTCCTTCCTTTCTTTCTTTCTTCCTTTCTTTCTTTCTTTCTTTCTCTCTCTTTTCTCTTCTTCCTCTTCTCTTTCTCTTTAACATTCGTCACGTGGTTCCTGTTTTCCCGACTTCTTCTTCTTCTTCTTCTTCTTCTTCTTCTTCCTCTTCTTCCTGTCTACCTCCTCTTCGTCTCCTCTTAATATTTCTCATGTGTTCCTGTTTTTCCGTTCTTGTCTTCAACTTCTTCTTCTTCTTTCTTCTCCTTTTTATCAACTTTTCTCACGTGGTTCCTGTTTTCGCATTCTTGTCTTGGTTTGGTTTGTCGATGTTTATTTACGCGATTTGCACTTGTCATTTATTTATTTACTCTGCTTCTTCGTGTGTGTGTGTGTGTGTGTGTGTGTGTGTGTGTGTGTGTGTGTGTGTGTTTAGGTTTTGTTTTATCATAAGCATATTTAGTTTTTGTTGTCTGAGAGAGAGAGAGAGAGAGAGAGAGAGAGAGAGAGAGAGAGAGAGAGAGAGAGAGAGAGAGAGAGAGGAGGAGGAGGAGGAAGGGAAAGGGAGAGGAAGAGGAGGAGGAGGAGGAAAGATGGCCGGGGCAGGAGAGGGAGAGAGAGGGGGGTAGGGGGGCTTCTTCCTTTCCTCCTCCCTTCTCTCCGTCTCTCCTCCCTTTCCTCCACCAGTACGAAGAACACAAAGTAACACGGACGCTTCGATACAACGTGAGGTTTGCATAACAGGCCGCTGGTGATGTGCGAGTCAGCTGATCGGGGTAAACAAACGCCTGTCCTTTGTGCTGACTAATATCCTCACCTTCTTTCGTTCCCTTCTTTCTTTCCTTTTCGTTCCCTCCCTTTCTTTATTTTTTTCTTTCTTTTATTTTCCTTCTTTCCCTCCTTTTTTTCCTTTTCTGTTTTCCACTTCTTTCCTTCCTCCCTCTTTCCTTTCCTATCTTATGCTATTCATTTATTTCTTCTCTTCCTTCTTCGCTGTCCTTTTCCTCTTCACCTTTCTCCTTTTGTCTTCTTCCTTCCTCCCTTGTTCCCTTCCCATCCCTTCCTTTATTCTAATCTTCCTCCCTTCCCTCCCTTTACCCTCCCTATTTCTTTCCTGTTCTCTTTTCTTTCCCTCCTCCCTGCCTTTCTTTCCTTTCCTTCCCTTCCTCTCTGTCTTTATTCCTCCCTCCCCTCCTCCCTTCCTTCCTCTCGTCTCCATGCTCTTTACCTCTCTCCACCTCTTCCTCTCTCTCTCTCTCTCTCTCTCTCTCGCTGATTCACGTGTCGGTGATATGACTAGCACAACCTCTTACATTCTCTTCTTCCTCCTCCTCCTACTCCTCCTCCTCCTCTTCAGCATCTTCTTCCCCTCCTCCTCCTCCTCCTCAGCATCTTTTTCCCAGTCCCCCTCCTCCTCCTCCTCCTCCTGCCGTGAGAACGGAAAAAAAAAGGATGGATTTTCAGTTTAGACAAGACCCCCCCCCCCCCTTCACCTCCGCTAAAAGAAATGTTAAAGAAAACGAGAAGTGGAGCCACGAATGTACTGTTTTACCCCCCCCCCCTTACCTCCCTTCCCTCCTCCTTCTCCTCCTCCTCCTGTGTGTGTGTGTGTGTGTGTGTGTGTGTGTGTGTGTGTGTGTGTACCGTGATAACTCGTGTACACTTATCCAGTCTTACAGCATTAGCGGAGATAAAAGGTGGAGGGAGGGAGGGAGAGAGAGAGGGAGGGAGGGAGGGAGGGAGGGGAGGGCGACTGGAAATTGGGCAACACGGCAACACATCCCCAACTTTCGTACCTGGTGGTGTTGAAATGGTGTTGGTGGTGGTGGTGATAGTGGTAGTGATGGTGGTAGTAATAGAAGTAATGGTCGTTGGTAGTGGTAGTAGTAGTAGTAGTTTTGGTTGTTGTTGTTGGTGGTGGTGGTGGTAGTGATGGTGGTAGTGGTGGTGGTTGATAGCGGTAGTAGTAGTAGTAGTGTTGGTTGTTGTTGGTGGTGATATTGGTGGTGGTGGTAGTGGTAGCGATGGTGGTAGTAGTTGAAGTAATGGTCGTGGTTGTTGGTGGTAGTAGTAGTGGTAATGTTGGTTGTTGTTGATATTGATATTGGTGATGAAGGTGGTGGTGGTGGTGGTGGTGCACATCAAACTGACGCTCACAGGTGGACTTTTAACGCTGTCATGTACGTTTCTTATTACGCACACGCCACTTGCCTCCCCCCACCCCTTCCTTCCTCCTCTCTCCCTCCTCTTCTTCCTCCTCCTTCTCCCTCCCTCCCTCCCTAACTTCATCACATAAATCTTCCTCCGAATATTCACTCCTAATCATTCTGTGTGCGTGTGTGTGTGTGTGTGTGTGTGTGTGTGTGTGTGTGTGTGTGTAGAGGTACAGTTAACGTAAGTCTTACCTACATATCACTAAACAAACACACACACACACACACAAGGTCCATGGTAAACTAGAGAGTGTATGGTTACCGTGTGTGTGTGTGTATGTGTGCGTGTGTGTGTGTGTGTGTGTGTGTGTGTGTGTGTGTGTGTGTGAGTAACACGTGTGACACACTTAGCCTCTTATTTCTTGCTCACTCTCACTCTCTCTCAATCTATCGTGTGTGTGTGTGTGTGTGTGTGTGTGTGTGTGTGTGTGTGTGTGTGTGTGTGCGCTCCCCATACGAGGAGTCTTATCATAGCTACACATTCCGGCGAGTCATTCACTATGGTCTCTTCAGCTCCTCGTGCAAATTCACCTTTCACTCTCTAATACCTGCGCGGAGTACCTCATCAGTCGCTTAATTATACCTTCGTGGACCGTCATCACCTTTGCAGCAGTAGCAGTAGTAGTAATAATAGTTAATAGTAGTAGTAGTAGTAGCAACAGAAGTAGTGTTAGTAGTAGTATATGTGGTTGTGGTTAGGTTAGGTTAGGTAGAAATAGTTGAGGTTTTCATAGCAGTAGTGGTGGTGGTTGTGATGGTGATGGTGTTGGTATAGGTCATGGTGATGATGGTATAGGTCATGGTGGTGGTGATAGTGATGGTCGACCTCATGGTGATAATGGGGTTGGTGGTGGTGGTGATGCTGGTGGTGATGGTGGTGGTGGGAAAGGTGGCAACAGTACCCGCGGTGTCGGCCTGGGGTCACACGCACGCCCTGACCAAGGTTCGGAGCTCCACATTTCATCATTCCAAAATTTCCCGAGTCACGCTGACCTGCTGACCTCTGACCTGTTTTTGAGGCTGCGGGGGCCGGCGCCAGACTGCCATTAAGGGCCAAAACGGTGCCACGAGCCATAGAAAACCGAAAGAGTGCCAAAGACCATCACTTAGGCGCGAAAGGGGTTCAAAAGGAGTTCAAGTGCCAGAGAGCTAGTATCAAATTAAGGAAGAGTGCCACTTAATGATAAACCCACAGTGCCACAAGCGTTAGAAGACCCAGAGTGCCAAAGACCATCAGTTAGGAGGGAAAGGAGTTCAAAAAAGAGATCAAATGCCATAAAGCTAGTATCAAGATGAGGAAGAGTGCCACTTAATGATAAAGCCACAGTGCCACAAGCGTTAGAAGACCCAGAGTGCCAAAGACCATCAGTAAGGAGGGAAAGGGGCTCAAAAAGAGTTAAAATGCCAGAAAACAAGAATCGAAGAAGAGAAAACTGCCACAAAATTATAAAACCACGGTGCCACAAGCGTTAGAAGACCGAAAGAGTGCCAAAGATCATCAGTTCATTTCAGAAAGAGTTCAAATGCCACGTTACTGAAGGGGACGAAATGCCAGAAAGCTCGAATCGAAACAGAAGATAGAAAAAATGTGTCACAGGCGGTAGAAGATTTTAAGAGCGCCACAGACCATCAGTTCAGGTCATTAAGAGTTCAGAAAGAGTTCAAATGACACGCAACTGAAGGGAACGAAATGCCAGAGAGCTTGAATCGAAAAAGTATAGAAAAAAGTGTCACATTTGGCGTTAGGAGACTTGAGGAGTGCCACAGACCATCAGTTCAGGCCATTAAGAGTTCAAAAAGAGTTCAAATGACATGTAGCTGAAGGGAACGAAATGCCAGAGAGCTAGAATCGAAAAATATAGAAAAAAAGTGTCACATTTGGCGTTAGGAGACTTGAGGAGTGCCACAGACCATCAGTTCAGATCAGTAAGAGTTCAAAAAGAGTTCAAATGACATGTAGCTGAAAGGGAAAGATGTGCCAGAAACTTAGAATCGAAAAAGAAAAAAAAATAAGTCACGGGCGGTAGATGACTTAAGGAGTGCCACGTAGGAAAAGAAAGCAAAATCGCAGTGCCACGAGCCTCGGAAGACGAAAAGAGTTCCAGAAAATTATAGAGTCGACAAAGGATAAAGTGCCACATGATAAAAATGAAGTAAATTAAAAACAAATCAAGTAAAAAAAATAAATCAAGTAAATAAAAAATAAAGTAAAAATAAAATAAATAAGTAGCAGTTCAACCGCCATAAAGCAGCTTGGATTGAAAAGGCAAGAGTGACACTTGGTAAAAATAACATAGATAATCATGAAAAAATTTGACCAGTAGCAAAACAGTGTATATAAAGATCAAAAGAGACTGAAAAAAATAATATAGGAACGTTAAAAAAAAAAAGTTAAAATGTTGAAGTTTGAAAAAGATGAAAGAAATCGATGGAAATATCACGTCACTTAACAGTCGATCTGAAAAAAGAAAAAAAAACAGCAGCGATATTTAAAACTCGTGCTAGAAAAAAAGAGGTAGAAACGAAGATATGAGGAAGGCAGAAGAAAGTATACGAAGAAAGAGAAGAAGAGAAATAAAAGGAAGAAGGAGAATAAGAAGAAACGTGAGAGAACAGGAGAGAAAAGAAACGAAAAAAATAGACGCAGAATCAGAAGAAAGAAAAACATAGGAAGAAAAAGAGAAAACATACGAAGAAAACAGATACGGGGAAGCAGAAGAAGATAAACAAAAGGAAGAAGGAAGATAAGAAAAAACGAGAGAACAGGAGAAAGAAGAAACGAAAAGAAAGACGCAGAATCAGAAGAAAAAATAAATTACGAGAAAACAGGAGAAAAGGACAAATGAAAACAAATACGAAGAAAAGGAAGAAAATAAAATGAAGAAAGAAAACAACAAAAAAAGTAAAATTCGTGGAAACAGAGACGTGTGAGAAAAAGAAAACTCTAATAAGGTCAAGGCGACGCAGGAAAAAAAAAAAAACGAAACTAGGTCACAGAGAGAGAGAGAGAGAGAGAGAGAGAGAGAGAGAGAGAGAGAGAGAATTAAAGAGCTTGTCTAGAGATATTTAAACAGCCATACTTAGCCATATACTAACTCCCTCTCCCTCCTCCTCCTCCTCCTCCTCCTCCTCCTCCTCCTCCTCCTTAACCATAGACCACAGAACACCACCACCAACAACAAACATTCATTGAGTCGTGTTTTTTTCCTTCTTTTTTGTTGTTTTTAAGGTGTTAGCCAATCACAGCGACCCGATTTTTCACGTCTACGATACTGAGAACCAATGGGAAGGCAGGATTTTTTTTTTCTTTGTTAGAGCGAGAGCCAATCACAGGCCAGAATGAGGAACTGAACAGCCAATCAGAGGAGAGGAAGAAAAAATGGATAAAAGATATGAAAAAAAATAGATTATGAGATTTTTTTTTTGCCTGTCTTGCCCTCTCTCTCTCTCTCTCTCTCTCTCTCTCTCTCTCTCTCTCTCTCTCTCTCTCTCTCTCTCTCTCTCTCTCTCTCTCTCTTTAATGCAATACAGAGAGAGAGAGAGAGAGAGAGAGAGATAAATGGATAGGTAATAGAACGAGTGAGTAGAAACATTAATACGCTGATGGCAAGATACGATAGAATTATATCTCTCTCTCTCTGTATTGCATTAAAGAGAGAGAGAGAGAGAGAGAGAGAGAGAGAGAGAGAGAGAGAGAGAGAGAGAGAGAGAGAGAGAGAGAGAGACCGCAAGACAGATAAAAAAAAAAAATGAAAAAGAGAAACAAAAAAAGAGAATACAAAAGAGAGAGAGAGAGAGAGAGAGAGAGAGAGAGAGAGAGAGAGAGAGTGCCTCGTTTCCTACTCGCTACGGGGCTCGAACTAGTTCAAGGCCGGGATGGGAGAGACGCCGTGTAGCCGTAATCGCCAAGTTGTGAGTTTCCTGCGAGGCCGCCCGTTTCTCTCTCTCTCTCTCTCTCTCTCTCTCTCTCTCTGCCGTAAATGGCGAACAATAAATTTCAGGCAGATAATAAATAAATAAGAATAAATATGATGCCAAGTGCAATTACGACGACATGGAGAGAGAGAGAGAGAGAGAGAGAGAGAGAGAGTGTGGGGGGGGATCGTTTTCAGTACAAAGCGATATGATATAACATACTTTTGTGAATAATAGTAATAATGATAATACTAATAATAACCGATTAACTTGAAAACATGCAAGTATTAGAGAGAGAGAGAGAGAGAGAGAGAGAGAGAGAGAGAGAGAGAGAGAGAGAGAGAGAGAGAGAGAGAGAGAGAGAGAGAGAGAGAGAGAGAGAGAGAGAGAGAGAGAGAGAGAGAGAGAGGCGCGCTCCCCATCCGCCATTTTGTCTTCAGCACAACAAAATGGCCGTCGTGTGAGTGTTGCAAAGGTGTTGTGGGTGTTGTGTGTGCGTGCGTACGTGTGTGTGTGTGTGTGTGTGTGTGTGTGTGTGTGTGTGTGTGTGTGTGTGTCTCTCTGAGTGTGTGTGTGTGTGTATGTGTGTGTGCACCAGAAAACACACACACAGACACAGACAACAATACACATGAATCAGAGAGAGAGAGAGAGAGAGAGAGAGAGAGAGAGAGAGAGAGAGAGAGAGAGAGAGAGAGAAATGGTACGGGAGGAAATTTTAACGACCTTACTCTTTTCTGGAGATGAGAGATAGAGGAGGAGGAGGAAGAGGAGGAGGAGGAGGAGGAGGTAGGGTGAGGCAATAGGGTGAGTTCACTATTGTTCTACTGTTGTCACTACCTCCTCCTCCTCCTCCTCCTCCTCCTCCTAAGGTGTTCCCCATTTCTTCCTCCCCTCCACTCTCTCTCTCTCTCTCTCTCTCTCAAGTATAATTAAGTTTCATTATTATTGTTTTTATTGTTTCTCTATAAGTATGACGTAATATTAGTAGTAATAGTAGTAGTAGTAGTAGTAATAGTGGTAATAGTAATAGTAGTGGTGGTGGTAGTAGTAGTAGTAGTAGCAGTAGTAGTAGTAGTAATGGTAGTAGTAGTAGTAGTAGTAGTAGTAGTAGTAGTAATAGTAGTAGTAGTAGTAGTAGTAGTAGAAATAGATAAGAAAGGAAGAAGAGGAGGAGGAGGAGGAAGAAGAAAAGGAGGAGGAGGAGAAGGAAAGTAAAATAGTAAGTGAATAGAAGGAAAGTGGAAGTGGTGGAGCAGGAGAGAGAGAGAGAGAGAGAGAGAGAGAGAGAGAGAGAGAGAGAGAGAGAGAGAGAGAGAGAGAGAGAGAGGAGAGTGTATCAGTGACTGATTATTGAGGGAGAGAAGGAGAGAGTGAGGGAGGGAGGGAAGTGGAGGAAAGGGGGGGAGGGGGAGAGAAGGAGGGGAGGAAAATAGTGGAGGAAGGGGGGGGAGAGAGAGTGAGGGAGGTCAGTTACAGAGAGAAAAAGTGATTCAGAGAGGGAAAGTGAGAGAAAACGAGAGAGAGAGAGAGAGAGAGAGAGAGAGAGAGAGAGAGAGAGAGAGAGAGAGAGAGAGAGAGAGAGAGAGAGAGAGAAATAAGGTCACTTTAAATAGTAATCAGAATGGGGATAGTGAGAGAGAGAGAGAGAGAGAGAGAGAGAGAGAGAGAGAGAGAGAGGAATATTCAGGGCAGTAAAGAGGAAAGTAAGAAACAGAGAGAGAGAGAGAGAGAGCGAGAGCGAGAGAGAGAGAGAGAGAGTGGAGGGGGGAAGAAATGTAGGTCACCTGATGGAACTACTCCTCCTCCTCCTCCTCCTCCTCCTCCTCCTCCTCCTCCTCCTCCTCCTCCACCACCTCCTCCACATCCCCCTCCTCCTCCTCCACCACCTCCTCCACATCCCCCTCCCATTCTTTCTCCTCCTCCTCCCCTCCCTCTCCATTCCACTTTTTCAATCTCCCTCTCTCTCCTTCCCTCCTTCCTTCCTCCCCTCCTTCCTTCCTCCCCTCCTTCCCTCCTCCCCTCCTTCCTTCCTCCCTTCCTTCCCTCCTTCCTTCCTCCATTCCTTCCTTACATTCCTCTCTTTTTTGCTATTAAATTTCTTGCTTGCAGAGTATTACGTGTGTATTTAGTAAGAGAGAGAGAGAGAGAGAGAGAGAGAGAGAGAGAGAGAGAGAGAATCAAAAGTAAAAAAAGATATCCATTCTGGGCTAACTAATGTGAGAGTGAGCCCATGACCTGCTCTCTCTCTCTCTCTCTCTCTCAGGAGTAATCTCGTAAAATACTTTCCATATCTTTATCACTATTTCTCTTCGCTTATTTCCTCCTCCTCCTTCTCCTCCTCCTCCTCCTCTTCCTCCTCCTCTTCCTCCTCCTCCTCCTCCTGCCCAATCTTGAAGCTGAAGATGATTTTTCTGACTCAACATTCCGGTTCATAGAGGAGGAGGAGGAGGAGGAGGAGGAGGAGGAGGAAATGAAAGAGGAGGAAGAGGAGAGTGTCAGCTTCTAAACATGTAATCTTTTTGCTGCCTGATTTTATTCGAGAGAAAGAGAGAGAGAGAGAGAGAGAGAGAGAGAGAGAGAGAGAGAGAGAGAGAGAGAGAGAGAGAGAGTTAACCTATCTAATCACTCCGGCAATTTAGTTAAGATCAATTTCTAAGTCACTCCGTCACACACACACACACACACACACACACACACACACACACATACCATTGAAAAGCCAACACCATTCTCCATAACAAACAACTAACTCAACTTCCATCATGATCGACACATGCTTCCTCCTCCTCCTCTAATAACTATGTATCCGTGAATCTCTATGTATTAACTCTTCTATATATTCCCCTTTCTATTACCTATTGATCTCCAAGCGTGTCTTCTCCCCATCCTGTTTACCTGTTTATAAATACCCACCTTTTCATCTACCTGTCCTGATGTCCTGTTGAGAAATCGCTAACAAGAGACGCAACGCAGATGGAAATATATAAGGAAGTGGATTGAATGAACGAGCTCCTTTTGTTGGTGTGAAAAGACGAGGAAGAGAACAGTGAGGAGGAGAGGAGCAGGATGTAGAAGAAAGGAAGGGATGAGGGTGTTCGAAGATACTAGAGGAGGAGGAGGAGGAGGAGGAAAAGGAGAAGCAGAGTAAGAAGGAAGAAGATAAAGAAGAGTGGGAGAAAGAAATCAACAAACCAAAAGAGTAAGAAAGGAGAGAGAACGCTCGAAGATACTGAAGAAGGAGAAGAAGGAGGAGGAGAAGAAGAAGCAAAGTAAGAAGGAAGAGAAAAAAAAAGAATGGGAGCAAGAAATCAACAAAACAAGAGAGTAAGAAAGGAGAGAGAAGCCTCGAAGATACTGAAGAAGGAGAAGAAGGAGGAAAAGGAGTAGAGGAAGAAGAAGAAAGAAGAAGAGCAAGAAGTGAATAAAGCAAGAGAGAAAGGAAGAAGTGCAGTGAAAGAGTTCGAAGATACTGCATGACTTGAAACAGGAAGAGGAGGAGGAGGAGGAGGAGGAGGAGGAGGTCGTGGCATGTGACAGGAGGGGGTGAAAGAGAAGCTGTTGGTATGTGAGGAAGGTTGAGTACTGGGCTGTGAGTATAAATGAGGGAGGGAGAGAGTGGGGGAGGAAAGGGAGAGGAAGGGAAGGAAAGGGAGGGAAGGAGGGGAAGGGGAGGTGAGGGGGTGCAACAGAAAGTGAGAGAGAGAGAGAGAGAGAGAGAGAGAGAGAGAGAGAGAGAGAGAGAGAGAGAGAGAGAGAGAGAGAGAGAGAGAGAGAGAACCATGAATTGCAAACGATAGGGTAAAAAAAAAGAGAGAGAGAGAGAGAGAGAATCGCCTTGCTACGTGAAGATCCTAAAAAAAATAATAATAATACCAACAAAGCAAAAACAAATAAAGGGAAAATCGTATAGTTGGCGAGAGTGAGAAGAGGAGGAGGAGGAAGAGGAGGAGGAGGAGGAGGAGCGAGGTGACAACTCTTGCTAAGTAGGTCACATCACTAGGTACACCACACTCCTCCCCTCTCTCTCTCTCTCTCTCTCTCTCTCTCTCTCTCTCTCTCTCTCTCTTGCTTCGTTCACTCTCATTTGTTTGTTTTTATTTGTTTTGTTTACTATTGTTTTTCTTCGTGTGTGTGTGTGTGTGTGTTGTTTGGTCTTGGTCTCGTCCGCGTTTTACAATACTGTGTCTCATTGTATTGTGTCTCGACATTCCATTGTATTGTATGTAGTATTAGCAACAGCGATAACAATACTGCTACTGCTACTACTACTACTACTACTACTACTACTACTACTACTACTACCGCTACTACTACCACCACTACTATTGTTACTACTACTACCACTGCTACCACTACTACTATAACTACTACTACTACTACTACTTCATCTTCATCCTCTTCTTTTTCTTCCTCTTCTTCATCTTTTTCCTCTTCTTTTCTTCTCCTTCTTCTCCTTCATCTTCCTCTTCTCTTTTCTTGTTCTTCTTCTTCTTCTTTTACTACTGCAATATCAACAACAACAACAACAAGAACAGTAATAATAATAATAATAATAATAATAATAATAATAATAATAACAATAACAATAATAATAATAATGATAAATAAAACACATCATTATGACATATACCGAGTGACGTCATCGCCGCCATATTGTTACGTCACACAAACAAAAGACGGTGGCGCCAGGTAAAGAGGTGGTGGAGGTCCCATGCGCCCCCCTAACCCCCCACCCCCCATCCCCCCTTGGCGACGCTTGGTGGCCGCAATGTTCGTGGGGGAGGAGGAGGAGGAGGAGGAGGGGAGGTGGAGGAGGAGGAAGAATTAGGCACAGTACTTGAGTTCGATTTTTTTTTTTTTTTTTTTAGTAACTTTTGTTTTCTTCTACTTTGTCTTTTTTTCGTATTTTCTTCTTTTTGTGTTTTCGTTATTTTCTTTTTGTTTTTCCTCGTCATTTTCTTCTTATTTTTTCCTCTTTTCTTTGGTCATATCCGTCTTTCTTTTCCTATTTTTCTTCCTCTTCTAATTTTCCTTTTTCTTTTCCTTCTTCTTCTTCTTCGTCATTTCCTCTTTCTTCATCGTCATTCCTGTGTTTCATTCTTCCTATTTCTTCGTTCTCTCTCTCTCTCTCTCTCTCTCTCTCTCTCTCTCTCTCTCTCTCTCTCTCTCTCTCTCTCTCTCTCTCTCTCTCTCTCTCTCTCTCTCTCTCTCTCTCTCTCTTATCAATCCATCAACACACACACACACACACACACACACACACACACACACACTCCAGATTAATATTGCTTTTAATTTTGAGATGATGTGATTATGCAAAAAAAAAAAAAAAAAGAGAAAGAATTTGAAGGTGATTGAAAAGGAAACAAACAAAAAAACAAGATAACTCACGCCATTTTCCTACAAGAATCACAACAAGACATCAAATTTTAACCTTTTTTCTTTTTTCTTTTTCTTTTTGTACTTCATAGAATCTCAACGAACCGAAACGCCGCAATAAAAAAAATAGCTAAGTCTCTGGAAGCCAAGAATCCAGGTTTTCGGACATGGCTGAGCTCTTACAACACTCGTCTCGCTCCACCGACCAGCCAGCGTGAGTTCGAACCCCGCGCCTCAACCTTGGCATCCGCTTCGTAGAGGGAGACCAACTTTCCATCTCCCCTCCATTGTGCTCCGTTCTCTCTCTTTCTCTCCCTCTCTCCCTCACTCTCTCTGAAGCGCGTGTGTTCCTCCTCCCTTTCGTTCATTCAAGAGCTTCATTCATGGAGGAGGAGGAGGAAGATGCGTAAGTTGGGGGAGGCCGCAGACAAAGGGTTGGGACACATTGGTTCTTTCTTTCGTCAGCTATCTTCGTCGTCATGGCTGTCCGGGGCGTTTTAAAACCTGTGATTGCACTTCCCCCGTGCGCGCACACACACACACACACACATACACACACACAAGTATGATCAGTCACGAATTGAATCAAGAATGCAATTGACATGACGATCGCAACCTTACAAGAATCCACGTGTTACTACTACTACTACTACTACTACTACTACTACTACTACTACTACTACTACTACTACTGCTATCATCCTTGTAGTTGTAGTACCTTACGATAAACCCAAAGCCAATCACTAAGCCTATGTCACGCTCTTCGATCCCTTTCTCAGTCCCTTTCATATCCTACCTTACTCGTGTTCACGTTCTCACCTGTCCATTTTTACTTTTCCATGTCTAATGAGTTCTGTTTCTCTCTTTCCAGGTGAGTGTCTTGAGCCTGGTGATGAGCTACTGGTGTCTCGAGGTGGCGTGAGTGTTTCAAGTGGATGACTGGATGGTGATGGATGATTGCATAGGTGAAGAGAGGAAAAGGGAAGAAGGGAAGGTGGATGGGAAGGGAAGCGGAAGGGTGGATAGGAAGGGAAGTGTGACTGGTTGACTGGATGACTGACTGGAGGGAGAGATGAGTAAATGGATGTTGGCATGCATGGGTGAGAATGGGGGGGAAAAGGGGGCGGATGCAAGGGAGGATGAGCTTTGTCGGATTATAAGTGGATGAATCGATATGAGGATGACAAGTGGATGGTTACTTATACATTCTGACTGGTGGATGAGAGAGAGAGAGAGAGAGAGAGAGAGAGATGGATGACAAGTTGAATGCATGGATGACTCGTTTCTGTATCAGCTGTTTGTATCTTAGGAATATATTTTTGTTTTTATTTTAAGTATATTTATTTTTTTTGTTTCCGATTCAAAAGTGACTCAAAAAATTAACTGTCACTTTATATAACAGGATCATCAGCTCACACTCACGGCTGTTATGGCTGACTGACTGACTGACTGACTGGCTGACTGACTGACTGACTGCTGACCCTGGCGACGTACTGAAGGGTGACCCACATCATGAACCTTCACCTTCCTCCTTCATTTTTTCCCTTCTTCTCTTCTCTTCGTTTTTCTTATCTCCCTCCATCTTTCTCTTTCTCGTCCTCTTTTGGTTATTCTTTCTTCTCTCCTTCTTTTTCCTTTTCTTTCTTCATCTTTTTGTTCTTCTTCTCCTTTTTCTTCTTCTTCTTCTTCATTTCTACCTGACCTACCTTTGTTACAAGCTCTCATTAGTTCCTCTTCCTCCTCCTCTTCTTCCTCATCTTCCTCCTCTTCAGAATCATAAGTAACCCACCACCACCACTACTACCACTTCCACCACCACCACCACCACCACCACATTGTTACCAAAGAGGGTTAGGCCCTCAATCAGCATGACGAATAATCTCCTTTCATTGCCTGCAAATTCATGGAGACAAGATTACCCTAAACTGTTGAATATTCGAGAGAGAGAGAGAGAGAGAGAGAGAGAGAGAGAGAGAGAGAGAGAGAGGGGGCTGGCTCTCTGCCCACCTAGGAGACCCCACCGCCCTAGTTGGCACCACTGACAGGCCACCACCAGCGCCTTTGTGGGTCACGGTCCTCGTGGATCTAAAATTTACCGCGAGAATCTTTAAAAATAGACTCCCTGGGCTAATGAAAGAGAGAGAGAGAGAGAGAGAGAGAAGATGTGGACAGTTGTTTGTCATAATGTTTTTCTCATCTCTCTCTCTCTCTCTCTCTCTCTCTCTCTCTCTCATATACATACAAAAGCATACATCACTTATCATTGCTTGGAACTTCTTTTTTCTCCTCCTCTTCCTCTTCCTCCTCCTCCTCCTCCTCCTCCTCCTGATGCTGCAGTTTCTATTTCTGTTCTTCCTTCTTCTCTTCATCTTCCTGTTTGCTTTTATCTTTTTTTCCTTATGTTTTATTGTTTATTATTTTGTTTGTTTGTATTTCTTGTTTTCTTTATTTTGTATTATGTTAGTTATTTATATGTCTTAATTTTGTGTTGTCTTAATGTTATGTTATGTGTTATGTGTTGTGTCATGTGTCCTCCTCCTCCTCTTCGTCTTCTTCTTCCTCCTCCTCCTCCTCCTCCTCCTCCTCCTCCTCCTCCTCCTCCTCTTCCTCCTGCTTCCATCTATATCAGTATCATCGCATTCTCATTTCTTGGAAGCTTAGATCGTCTGAGAGAGAGAGAGAGAGAGAGAGAGAGAGAGAGAGAGAGAGAGAGAGAGAGAGAGAGAGAGAGAGAGAGAGAGAAGGACGGCAGCTGTGGTAGTCATGGATATAGTGAGATAAGAAACGTATCCACCTACCTTACCTTACCTTACCTTCTTGCCTTAATACTTACCTTACCTTACCTGGCCATTAATCCCAACACCTGCCTTTACCTGCTCTCCCTCCCTTACCTTCCTCCCTCCCTCCCTACATTCTTACCTATCAATCTACCTTCCTCTCGTCTCCCTCCCTCCCTCCCTTCTACCTACCCACCTAGAAAGAGAGAGAGAGAGAGAGATACACACATACATACATACATACACACACACACACACACACACACACACACACACACACACACACACACACACACACAGACGTACATACATACATACATACACACATACATACATACATACATACATTCATACATGCATACACAGACCCAAACACAAATTTACATATACATTTACAATTTGAAGAGAGAGAGAGAGAGAGAGAGAGAGAGAGAGAGACGTGAATATAATGAAGGTTTCGCAACACTGACCCGCTTGTGAATGGAACCAAAACACAGCGAGTTGAGTCATGTGTGTGTGTGTGTGTGTGTGTGTGTGTGTGTGTGTGTGTGTGTGTGTGTGTGTCACTCTCCCTCTCACTCACACACGAACTCACTCTCACTTTTTGTCTCTCTCTCTCTCTCTCTCTCTCTCTCTCTCTCTCTCTCTCTCTCTCTCTCTCTCTCTCTCTCTCTCTCTCTCTCTCTCTCTCTCTCTCAATTTCAATCTTGGGTCAATCAATACTTCGATCTGTTCCATAACTAAACACACACACACACACACACACACACACACACACACACACACACACACACACACATGGTCATGACTCGTTACTTCAGACATGATCACCTGTACTCACCCTTGTGTGGCGTGCACACACACACACACACACACACACACACACACACACACACACACACACACACACACACACAGGAAGGCAGTCACCCATGAAATGAAGCAAAATGATTTAAATAACTTCTGGGAGGAGTGAATGAAGGAAAAAAAGAAAGAAAATAGAATATATAAATAGAAATACAGAAAAAAATTGAAGGAAGAAATGTGAGAGGGAAGAAGAAAATAGAAGGAAGAAAAAAAGAATTGAAGAAAGATAACGGAGAAAAGGAAGGAAGGAAGAAGAAAATTGAAAAGAAAAAAAGTGAAGGAAAATAATAAGGAAGAGAAAATAAATGAAAAATGAAAAGAATGAGAAATGAAGAAAAAATAGACCAGACTTAGTAACTTATTTTCGAACTGGAGGAGGAGGAGGAGGAGGAGGAGGAGGAGGAGGAGGAGGAGGAGTTTTTAAGACCTTGACGTGAATCGTAAGCGTGACGACCCCTCCCCCTCCCCACCTTAATTCTCCATTCCTCCCTTTCCTCCCCTCTTTTCCTCCCCTTCCCCCCCTCCTCTCCCCTCTCTTCCCCTTCTTCCCTTCGATTGTTGTTTTCGTTTTCTCTTTTCCATTTACTTGGTTTCTCTTCCTCCTCTTCCTTTTCCTTCCTCCTCCTCCTCTTCCTCCTCTTCCTCCCCCTCCCCTTTTTCTTCCTTCATTCCTTCTTATCTTTTTTTTTCTATTTAATGATTTATCTCGTACACACACACACACACACACACACACACACACACACACACACACACACACACACACACACACGCCACTTTCTGAACTTTGCATTGAACACACACACACACACACACACACACACACACACACACACACACACACACACACACACACACACACACACACACACACACAGAGGCACACTTTGCGAACACGTACTCCTGTTTACCTCCATTTCAACATAAGGTAGAGTGTGTGTGTGTGTGTGTGTGTGTGTGTGTGTGTGTGTGTGTGTTTCACTTTATCTTGCATTCTTTCACACATTCTTTCGTTCTCTTAATTTCTTTCGTTTCTTTGTTTCTTATTTTTTCTATTTCCTCATTTTATTGTCTTATTCTTTTTTTATCATTTTTTATCATTATTTTTTTTACTTATTATCTTCTTCCTGTTTATGTCATTTTCTGTTATTTCTGTTTCATCATCTTTTGTTTCTTCTTTTTTTTCTTGTTTTCAATCCTCATTCTTCTATTTCCTCTACTTATCATATTTGTGTTCTTTCTTTATCACTTATTCCTTGTTACCATTTTCTCCTATTTATTATCTCGTGTCTTCATGTTCTTATTTGCATTGGCCTATTTCTTATTATTTTCCTCTATTTCGTATCTTCATATCATTCCACTAACACTCTCCTCTTCCACTTCGCTTCGTCTTCTTCATTCCACCTTTTCCTCTTCATTTCACTCCACTTCTTGTAATTCTTCTTATGCCATCTTACCTCACACCTTTTTCCACCCTCCTCGGTCACCTGTGCGCTAATTGGCATTCACCTGACCACCCTCGCATCCGGCCCGTGTCTGTGTGTGTGTGTGTGTGTGTGTGTGTGTGTGTTTCTATATGGCTATGTATGTAGATCTCTGTGTGTGTGCGTTTTTTCTCGTGTATGTTTATGTGTGTGTGTACTTTTTCAATCGTGTGTGTGTGTGTGTGTATGTTTTCTCTCTCCCTGTGTATGTGTGCGTGCGTGTGTGTGTGCGTTTCCTCCCTTCCTCTGTACCTTTTCCCTCCCTTTCCCTTCCCTTTCCCTCCCTTTTTCCTCGCTCAATTGCAAAGGTAAGCAGTGTGTAGGGTAACCCGCCTCTGACCCGGTGAAAGGGGATTAGATGGATAGGTAGGCAACCCATTCCCTCCCTCCCTCTCTCCCCCTTCTCTCTCCCTCCCTCCCTGCAACCATTAGGGGGAACAAAGGGAGGGAGAGAGAGAGAGGGAGAGGCGAACGTGGGTACAAACCTCTGCTGGCCGACTCTTGCGGGAGGGAGAAATTTCAATGCGCCGTCAAGTACCGATCCAAACTGCTCTCTTCGGCTTGCGGTCTCTGCACTGAGATGGTGATAGCTCTTGTAATATCTCCGCTGTTTTCAAGGCTCCTCGCTGTGTTGGGTGGCCGTGCACTAGCCAGGGTGTGGGTGTAGCCGTGGGTGTAGCAAGGGGAGCCTGGGTGTACCGCCATCACAGAGAGAAGCCGGAGATCTTGCGTGGCCGAGACTCGTACCTCGGCCCCGCCCACTCCGACCCTTGCCAGCTGTACCAACGGGACTTTTAAGGTCCGGAATATGCCTTACCCCTTTTCGACGCTTGTTTGCGAGTTCCTAGGGGACATTATTAAGGCAGTTGCAACACGAGGAAGCGAGGGAGGCGAGACAGGCAGGCAGGCGGGTAGCAGCGAGCCGAGGTCCCGTTAGCGCCGAACACGTATAGCGAAATGTCAACATATGGCCTTCGCGGAGTTGCCCAAGCCAGATGTACGATGATCGCGGTACCGTACGATTCCGGCGAGTCATGTTAAATGAATAACCCGGTTACTGGGTGAATAATGAAGGTCAGAAGGGAAAAAAAGGATGGAGGAAGAGAGTAAGATGATGAAGAAGAAGTAAAAGAAGAAGAGATAGAAAAAGATGAGAAAAAAATCCTGGAGAAATATATATAAGTGTCCATCCACGAGAGAGAGAGAGAGAGAGAGAGAGAGAGAGAGAGAGAGATTGGGGTGGAGGAAAAAATATATAAAGAGACATTTACCTACGATTTTGAACCTTTCCCTTCCCTCTAATCCTCCCATTCCTCCTCCTCCTCCTCCTCTTCCTCCTCCTCCTCTGGTGCCAGTTCGTGCAATATTACCCTACTCCTCTCTCCACTCCTTTCCTCCACTTCTTCCCTCCACCCTTCCAACAAGACTCGTCCTCCTCCACCTCCTCCTCCTCTTCCTCTCCACTCTTATTTCCTCTCCATTCCTCATCTTGGTACCTCCTGTAACCTCACCTTCGTTCACCCTCTTCTTTCCTTCATCTTTATTTTATTTCCCTCCTTCCTCCTCCTCCTCTTCATATTTTATCTTCCTCTTCCTCCTTCTCATCTTCGTCCCTCACTGTTCTTCCTTCACACGGTCTTTCACTCTCTATTTCACCTCCTCCTCCTCCTCCTCCTTCTCCTTCTCCTCCTCCTCTTCCTTCCTTCTCCATTTCCAAGTCCTCTTCCTCATCCTTGTCCTCCTTCGCCCTCTCCTTCTGCTCATCCTCATCCTACTACTACTACTACTACTACTACGATAATTAGTTAACTCATTCCCCAAAGTACTTATGGAATGCTCAAGGGAGGGAAGGGAGGGAGAAGAGGAGGAAAGAGGGGAAGGAGGGGAAGGGAAGGGAGGGAATGATAATTGTAAGGGGAAAGGGAGAATGGGGAGAAGGGAGGAAGGGGGAAGAAGGGAGGGAGGGGGGAAGGGGTGGTTAGAGAGAGAGAGAGAGAGAGAGAGAGAGAGAGAGAGAGAGAGAGAGAGAGAGAGAGAGAGAGAGAGAGAGAGAATGTGGAAGAGGCACTCATGCGGAAAGAATAGGGAGAAGGTGGAGGTGGAAGAGGAGGAGGAGGAGGAGGAGGAGGAGGAGGAGGCGCCTTAGTGGCACCAGCATATTGTGTAGAGGGACTTTTTGTATCTCTCTCTCTCTCTCTCTCTCTCTCTCTCTCTCTCTCTCTCTCTCTCTCTCTCTCTCTCTCTCTCTCTCTCTCTCTCTCTCTCTCTCTGACAGCCTTGGAGAGCGGCACACTTCCTGTACCTCCGTCCCTCCCCCTTTTTAC
>NC_066526.1:12789982-12794982 GCF_024679095.1 Eriocheir sinensis
TAGTGCATCGCCTGGGTCGGTTAGTACACCTGTCCGTGGGTGCGGCAGGTGGGAAGTCGCTGTGGTGGACGCGGAACTGCTGAATAAGTGTCTCAAGGTGAGTCCAAACATTCTGGAGGCACGTGATTAGCCAGGTGACTCACTCCTCTGCAGACCTCACCACCACCACCATCACCCCCACCACCATCACCACAATCACCCCATCCCCACCACCACCACCCCCACTACCACCACCACCACCATTCATCCAGAGTCAGGAAGGTCGGTTATGCAGCATCAGCAGAGAGAGAGAGAGAGAGAGAGAGAGAGAGAGAGAGAGGAAAGGGAATGTGTATAGAGTAAAACAGTCGCGTCCTTGCCTAAACAGTCTCCTGATAGAGGTGGCTCAAGGCTGGCTCTCTCTCTCTCTCTCTCTCTCTCTCTCTCTCTCTCTCTCATGACAGACTTCACTCACACACACACACACACACACACACACACACACACACACACACACACACACACACACACTAACAAACACCAATACACAAACACACATTCACTCCTTAAAAAGAAAAACTTCACACATCAAAACAAAACACCAAAACAAACACACCATTCAAAAAACACAAAAGGATAATAATTAAGTCACCCTCGGCACAAAAATATAACATGGCAACCCAGAATGCAGGCCAGGACGGGCGGGGGGCGGGGCGCGGTGGGACCCGGCTAGGCCACCATGACCGGATTTCTGGCCCGCGGATCTAGGTCAGTGGTGCCAAGATCATGAGCTGCACTTTTTGGCTCTCCCACCCCTCCCTCGCCTCTTGCTACCCTCCGTCATCCTTCTGTCTAGCTTGGAACGCGAGATAAATCATAGGAAGAGAGAGACACAGAACCAGACTACAGAGAGTCCCAAGATCATGAGACGAACTTAACTTTTTGTCCTTCCTACCTATCCTATGTCTTTCCTACCCTCCTTTGCCTTTCCTAAACCTCCGTCATCCTTCTGTCTTGCTTGGAACGTGAGATAAACGATAGAGAGAACTAGGTTACAGAGTCTCAGTATCATGAAACGAACTTAACTTTTTGGCTGTCCTACCTATCCTGTGTCTTTTCTACCATCCCTTACCTCTTGCAACCCTCCGTCATCCTTCTGTCTAGCTTGGAATGTGAGATAAACAATAGAGAGAGATTGAGAGAGCTAGGTTACAGAGAGTCCCAGTATCATGAAACAAACTTAACTTTTCGGCATTCCTACCTATCCTGTGTCTTTTCTACCCTCCTTTGCCTTTCCTAAACCTCGTCATCCTTCTGTCTAGCTTGGACCGCGAAATAGGAAGAGATAGAGACCCGAGAGACACACAGAACCAGGTTACAGAGTGGCAAGATCACGAAACGAACTTAACTTTTCGGCATTCCTACCTAGTCTATGCTTTTCCTAACCTCCCTTACCTCTTACAACCCTCCGTCATCCTTCTGTCTAGCTTGAAAAGTGAGCTCAACAATAGAGAGATAGAGAGCACCAGATTAGAGAGAGTCCTATCATGAAACTACCTTAATTTTTTTGCAATCCTCCCTATCCTATCCCTTTCCTACCCTTCCTTCCCTCCTATAACCCTCCGTCATCTTCCTGTCTAGCTTGGAACGTGAGATGAACAATGCAGAGAGATAGAGAGCACCAGATTACAGAGATTACTGAGAAAGGCAAAATCAGGAGTCGCGCTGCACCTCTTGGCTCTCCCGCCCCTCCCTCGCCTGTTGCTGTCTCATGACACCACACCGGGTTACAGAGAGAAAAAGACACAGAATACAGAGATAGAGACCAGAGATGCATTTTTTCGGCCCTTCTACCCCTTCTTTATCCTTCTGTTTTGCTTTGAACGTGAGATAAATGTTATAGACAGATATAGAGCCTGGTTACAGAGAGACCCATAGAGATATAGACAGAGACGATAGAGGTCCAGGTTAGAGAGACTGAGACCGAAGTTAGAGAAATGGAGACCAAAGAGTGTGTGTGTGTGTGTGTGTGTGTGTGTGTGTGTGTGTGTGTGTGTGTGTGTGTTGACGTAAGTAAGGCTCGCGTCAAGCCTTCACTGAGATTAGACTTAATACACACACACACTTGAGAGAGAGAGAGAGAGAGAGAGAGAGAGAGAGAGAGAGTAAATAATCATGACGTCAACCCACTCTCTCTTCCTCTCTCCCCCTTCCTTACCTCACTTTCCCTCTCACTTGCACTCTCACGCATCAGAGAGAGAGAGAGAGAGTTGAAGGACACGGAAAGTAGCACTGTCAAACTTTTGTGTATTTTAGGCAATGGAAGGTTTATAAGGGGAAGGAGGGAGGGGGAGGCGGGGTAAGGAAGGGGGCGTGTGTGTGTGATTTGATAGGGGAGGAGGAGGAGGAGGAGGAGGAGGAAGGGAGGAAAGGGGGGTGGGGGGCGTTGGAGGAGGGGGAGCGGAGGAGGGGGGGGGGAAATGACGCAATTGAGACCTCATTCTCGTGTTGGTCAGTATGTCAAGGTTGTAGACACTCTCTCTCTCTCTCTCTCTCTCTCTCTCTCTCTCTCTCTCTCTCTCTCTCTCTCTCTCTCTCTCTCTCTCTCTCTCTCTCTCTCTCGGGTTACCTTACTGGGTGTTACCGCCATGATATTTTTAGGTCGTTTTCACTTTCCTTTGCCTTTTCTCTTTCGCTTCTCCGCCACGCCGCCAGAGGGCCACGAGAGAGAGAGAGGGGGGGGGGGGGGCGCCATTAGAATCATACGTTATTTTACTGATTGATGTCATTTCACTTGTGTACTCTACTACTTAATTGTGCTTGTTTACTTATTTATATTATTTATTTTACTTATTTACGTCATTTTCACTAATTATTTACCTTTCTGTTATCATTTACACCTTCAATAATTATAGGTCTTAAGAGAATGACATTTACGGAACACAACTTTTTTTATACTTATTTACTTATTCATTTTATTTATTTTGCTTATTTACGTCATTTTCACTAATTATTTACCTTTCTGTTATCATTTACACCTTCAATAATTATAGGTCTCAAGAGAATGACATTTACGGAACAGAACTTTTTTATACTTATTTACTTATTTATTTATTTATTTTGCTTATTTACGTCATTTTCACTAATTATTTACCTTTCTATTATCATTTACACCTTCAGTAATTATAGGTCTCAAGAGAATGACATTTACCGAACACAACTTAGAGAGTGGGAATTATTATATCGATCGCATTCATTATTATTACCGCGTCTTTATTTAGCGTCTTATTAAGGTTAGTTTATTATGTCTTTTATGTTTAGGAAGAGAATGAGGTGTAAACAGTTCCTTAATGGTGATACTTGTTCCTTCTCACCTTCAAATCCACTTGCTTTCCATCTCCAATTTTAAGGCTTCATTTACTGATCGTGTTGTTAGGTCAGGTTTTAAGTTTTTTTTTTTTTTTTTAACTAAAAAAAGATGCAGAAGTTCCTTAAAATTAATAATGTTCTCTTTTCACTTCACACTTTCTTGCCCTCTCCATTTTTTTAGAGTTACAGAGATTCGTGTCAGGTTAGGTTAGGTTAGGTTAAGTTCTTTTGTTTAACTAGAAAATAAGATGCAAATAGTTCCTTAATAGTGCTAAATGTTCTTTCTCACCTTCAAACACTTGCTATCCCTCTCCATTTTAAGAGTACATGATTCGTGTCAGGTTAGGTTAGGTTAGGTTAGTATATATGTGTAATAAATAAAATAAGATGCAAATAGTTAGATGCTAGATGTGTTCTTTCTTTCAACCTTCAATATTTTTCTTTTTTTTTTGCATGATTGATTCGTGTAGATTCGTTAGTTAGCTATATATATTATATCTTTTTTTAAATAAGAGTAAGTAAGATCCAAGTAGTTCACAACATATATCTATCAAATTCTCTTCTTTTTCCATGTATCGCTTTCAATAGTCTGTTTTTTAGGTCAGGTTAGGTTAGGTATAATATTATGTCTATCTAGTATAAAAGATGCAAATAGTTCCCTAATGGCGCTACAAGTCCATCTCTACCTCAAATTTCTCCTCTTTCTCCATGTATCGCTTTCAATGATCTGTGTTGTTAAGTCATTACTAGAAAATGAGATGCAAATAATTCCGTAATGGCGCTACGAGTCCTCATCTCCCTCAAATTCCAATCGCTTTCCGTCTCCAATTTTAGACTCCTTTTACTGATCGTGTTAGTAGGTCAGGTTAGGTTAGGTATAATAATATGTCTAACTAGTATAAAAGATGCAAATAATTCCATAATGGTGCAAATAGTTCCTTCTCTCCCTCAAATTCCACTCCCTTTCCCTCTCCATTTTTAGCCGCACTGTATCGCTTTCCCTGATCCGCTTTTGGGTCCTCGATGCGTCCGCTTATAGAATGATTATGGTAAAGGCTCTCCACTTTACGTGCCAACCCAACACGATCGAGGTAATAACTTGTGCTTAACGAGACTCTACGATCACCTTGACCTGCCATACCTCGTTTATTGAATACTTACAAAACACATTCCTCTTTTTAAACAGTTCCCATTGGCTATATATAAATCTCGCTGTTTTTTAGTGTAGTTTTGCGCAAAGGTTGTTTATTTGTATATGGGAAAGGAACACAAAGACTAAACGTTGCTACTTGAATACCTTTAAAGCACCCCTTTTTAAATGTATTCAGTCGGCCATAATATAAATCCTGTTGTTGTTGTTTTTTCCGAGAGGGTATTTTAATGCATATTGGAAAACAAAACGAAGACTATAGGAGTAGTTCTTGTTGTTTTTTGGTTGTTTTAACGTTATAACTCTTAGCAATGATATAGTAGTGACTGGGAAAGGAACGATATAGCGATGACGGAAAGGAAGGATATACTAAAGGAATTATATAGTAGTGACTGGGAAAGGAACGATATTGTAATGACGGAAAGGAAGGATATACTAAAGGAATTATATAGTAGTGACTGGGAAAGGAACACAAAGACTAAACGTTGCTTCTTGAATAACT
>NC_066526.1:12799982-12839982 GCF_024679095.1 Eriocheir sinensis
GCGAAGAGATGAAACAAATATATATAAGAAATTCAACCCATAGAAATCCGTAACAATGAGCTCTCGGGGGCAGACTCAGCGAAGAGATGAAACAAATATATATAAGAAATTCAACCCATAGAAATCCGTAACAATGAGCTCTCGGGGGCAGACTCAGCGAAGAGATGAAACAAATATATATAAGAGAATCAACCCATAGAAATCCGTAACATTGAGCTCTCGGGGCAGACTGAGCGAAGAGATGAAACAAATATATATAAGAAATTCAACCCATAGAAATCCGTAACAATGAGCTCTCGGGGGCAGACTGAGCGAAGAGATGAAACAAATATATATAAGAAATTCAACCCATAGAAATCCGTAACATTGAGCTCTAGGGGGCAGACTCAGCGAAGAGATGAAAAACAAAAAAACAAAAAAATAAACAAGATAATCAACCCATATTCTCACCAAAGGCTACGTCTGAGAAAACCTATAAATCCGTGGCAATGAGCTCTAAGGGAAGACTGAGACGCTAATGTGTGTGTGTGTCCTTTCCGCTCGCCTTATCTCCGCGTAAGTAGGTTAGGAAGCGAGGGAATCGAGGTCAGTAGGTCGCCGAGGAGGGTGGCATGAACACCTCCCTCCCTCGCTCGCTCTCACGCCTTTGTTGTGCTTGTTACTGGTTTAATTTACTGTTTGTTTGTGTGTTTCTTCCTTTTTGCTTCTTGTTTTTCTTCTTCTTCTTCTTCTTCTTACCCTTTTTCTACTTCTTTTTCTTCTTCTTCTTCCTCTTTTTCTTATTTCTTTTTCTTCTGCTTCTTCATACTCGTACTTTTCTTCTTTTTTTTCTTCTACTTCCTCTTTTTCTTCTTTTACTTCTTCATACTTGTCCTTTTCTTCTACTTTTTCTTCTTCTTCCCCTTTTTCTTTTCTTTTTCTTCCTCATTTTCTTCTACTTCTTCATACTCGTTGTTTTCTTCTTCTACTTCTTTTTCTTCTTTCTTTTTCTTCATTCTTTTTCTTCTACTTCTTAATACTCGTTCTTCTTTTCATCTACTTTTTTTCTTCTTCTTCTTTTTCTTCTTTTCATGGTGCGATGTTATAATTTATATGTGATGAGTGGAAGTTTTTTTTTAATTATTCTATCATTTATATCTTGTTTTAATTCTTGTATCAGCTGTTCATGTTCCTATTTAATCATTGTATCATCTGTGTATATTCCTGTTTTAATCATTGTATCACTAAATATTACATCTAATTAATTGCATCGTCTATTCAAGTTCCTGTTCCTTTTTATTCATGGCAGTATTATTTTACGTTATGGTAGTTTGTAAGACTCTTGAGTTCCCCTTTTCCTGTCTCTCGTATAACCACAGCAAGAGTGAGTTTCAAGATGACGAGGATCAATGTTTCCCTGTTTATTCATGTTCCTGTTTAATCATTGTATCTCCTAATGTTCAATCTTTAACTCTTGTATCACATGTTCATGATCCCGTTCTTCCTTGCAGGTTGATGACCAGATGAAGCTCCTACAGCACTCTTGGTCTGACTTGCTGATTCTTGACCACCTACATCAGCGCATCCACAACAGACTGCAGGTGAGCTCAGCAGGTCTTTCTGTCTCTCTCCTCAGGGGTTGCAGTACTAAGCATAAAGTCTGTTGAAGAGGGGATTGTTGCAGGAAGTTCCCAGCTGTCCTTTTCTCTTCCCTTGCACAGTATTGTCAGTCCATCTTAACGTCAAGTATTAAACATGAAGACCATATCAATTCAGTGGTTCTTTTCTCTTCCTAGTATTTCTTGAAGAGGGGATTGTTTCAGGAAGTTCCCAGCTGTCCTATTCTCTTCCCTTGCACAGTATTGTCAGTCCATCTTAGCTTCATATTTCTACCTTCAAGTATTAAGCATGAAGACCATATCAATTCAGTGGTTCTTTGCTCTTCCTAGTATTTTTTGAAGAGGGGATTGTTTCAGGAAGTTCCCAGCTGTCCTTTTCTATTCCTTCACAGAGTATTGCCAATCCACATTAGCTTCATATTGTTCCCTTCAAGTATTAAGCATGAGGACAGTATCAATTTAGTGGTTCTTTGCTCCACTGAGAACATCTATGAGAGTGGATTGTTGTAGTAAGTTTCTTGTTGTTCTCTTTCATTGCCTACTACTGTCTCCATCTTAGTACCATTTTGTTTTCTTCACGGCCAACTCCTTCATCATCTAATTTCCTTTCCTTGCCTTCCAGGACGAGACCACGCTGCCGAATGGTCAGAAGTTCGACCTGCTGTCCCTGGCACTGCTTGGGACCACACAGTTTGCCGACCGTTTCCACAACATCCTCAGCAAGCTTATTGACCTCAAATTTGACGTCCCTGAGTATATCTGTCTCAAGTTCGTCATCCTTCTCAATCCAGGTATGTTGCATTACGTTGTGGGCCAGAATAGAGGGAATAAAGGGCGTGGGGGGTGAATGTGTCTCTCTAGTTGATGTTTTAGATGCAAAGGGAAGTGTATTGAGGTTCATCTTGATTCATGACCGTTTTATTTTACATTATGGTAGTTTGTAAGACTCTTGAGCTCCCTTTTCCTGTCTCTCATGTAAAATTAAAGTGCCTATTACCACGGCAAAAGTGAGTTTAAAGATGACGAGAATTAATGTTTCCCTGTTTAGTTTTCATCGCTACATCACTTTGTTTTGATCAGTACCCCTTCTAGTTGGTCGATTTTCCATTGACTATCTGTACCGTTCAATAGAGGAGGGTAATGCCTGTTTGACACTACAAATAACTAGAAATGTAATAATGGCGCAGATTCCCCTCTGGTTCTGGACGCCTCAGTCTAGAGCTCACGCATCACCTTCCCTCCCTGACCCATGCAAGATTTAGGGTTCTCCCGTTACCACCCCGCCCTAACCCACTCCTTCCCCAGCAGAGGTGCGACTACTGAGTGACCGGCGCTCCGTCATTACCGCACACGAGCAGGTCAAGCAGGCCCTCCTGGACTACATCGCTAACGTGTATCCTGAAGACACGGTAAGCCCAAGTCCCTGTGGCCCTCGGAGGCTGTGGTGTGTTCCCGGGCGGCGCCGCTCACTGAGGCCGAGGCTGATGCGAGGCGGTGCTGGCTGTGGTGCTCTCTTTTCCTCTAATATTTATAGTGATGACAAGGGAGAAATTGACTTATAGCCAATAACTCTGAACTGCTTTGTTTATCTCTCTGATCTCAGTAATGTTAGTTTAAAGTTTTTTCAATACATAAATATAAATTCCATCTTTTTTGAGTGTCATGAAGTCCAGCAGAGAGTGTGATAGTGGTTATCATCTTCTCCCATTAACATTATCAATATTTAATGAAATGCTACAGCTTCCTTATCATTTGTGTGATAAGATCCATCTTTTAAGATAAATACATTTTACTGTAGTGATGAAAGTTTTACAAGTGTATACATGACAGAGCTTTTCCCTTCACTAACTTTTGAAGTTGTCCTCATTGTACATGTTTTCTCGTCCTTCATCTTAGTGCACATAAAAGTGTGACAGTCATTCACTCTTCCAAGTTGCCAAAGCTACATTTTTCAATAGCAAAAGTTTCTCAGTTTCTGAAGTATCTTGAAAATTAAAGTTACTGATTTCACTTTTCAAATCTTGATAAAAAACAGACCCAACAGCATGACAGGCGCTGCCGCCCAAAGCTGCAAGTCCCTGAGGATTACATTCATTTGGTTCAGATGTTCATGTCCTTCCCAGGAATCAGTGCCAAGCTCTCTTGTTGCTCTGGAGCACCACACACGAGCCACCTGCTGGCCACCAGGCAGCCTGTCATGGTGCTGGGTCTGTTTGACAGCTCAAGCTGAAACTCTCTGGAATATGAACCTTTGCATTACTGTTGTTTGGAGTGATTAATAAAATCCTTCATGTGACATGCATACAGAACCCAGAGTCTTGTCTTTTGCAGGCCTTATATCGCGCATGGCCTCACCTCGCAGGTTCCTCACTTTTAAGTTGCAGGCTCAGGCAAGCCGGGCACAGAGGAAGAGAGGGTAGACTTAGCTGGGCGGTGAGACACGGCCCAGCGCCCTCATGTTGTTGCCTTTATTACCTCTTGAGGGGAGGAAGTTACCAGTGACAGAGCTCAGGGAACAGTGACTGGCCAGCCAAGCCATCGTGGCAACACACACGTTTATGAAATATTGTAACTCCCAAAATACCTCCGCCAGAGGTAGTTGTAAATTCGTATGATTATGATCATAGCAATGCCACGGATCCAGGCAACGTTTTCCTCACTTATGATGGCTTGTAAAGAGTGTGTGGCAGCCCGTGGCAGAGGCTGGCGGCTCACCTTCTCTTGAGGGTCTCTAGCCTTGTTCAGGATCAAGCTCATGGCTTTTCCTCAACTGTGTGTGTGTGTGCGTGTGTGTGTCGGGCTCATGTCTGTCTCATCTGTCTGCTGGCATTGCCTTTTCCATTGTTTTATTTATGAAGTTTTCATGTGTCATGTAATAACGAGGAAGATGAAATTTAAAATCCATTGACTTGCTAACTGTTGTCATCTGAATGAGTGTTGACAAGACTGCCTCACCCACATCACCAAGCAGACATTCTGTTGTAGAAGGAAAGTTTCTCCTGCATGTCAAGAGCAACATTTCATTGGAGTGAATAACTAGAGACCCTCAACTTCGTTCATCTCGTCAATATCACATCATACTGAATGGCCAGTTACATTTAACAAGTGCACCGAATGTTCTATAAACAACCCACATTGCTATAAACCCTTACTATGTCATGATGGTAGTTGTTGAAAATATAAACCTCTTTTTGTGCTTCATGAATATTGGGAGCTGGCATTGCTTTATTACCATTTGTGTCTTACATGTCCATTCCCGGCACTCATGTCTGCTGTCCGCATTACTGATGTGCTGGGAGGTGGCTTGCATGGAGGGCTCTCACTCCCTAAGTAGTATAGATAGACAGCCAATCAAATCTGACTTTCTTGACAGGTAAAATTATGCTCACAGTTTCATGCTTATTAAGAAAATCAGCTTCCACCTCTTAAAAAGTCCTTATCTCTCATGTGGTTAATGTTTTCACACTCATTGATGCCATGCCCCTAAAATCCATCAGTGACGACAAGGTACCATCAGTAACTTACCCGTTAATGTGTCTGTCTTAGAAGAGTCAGAGATGTAACCTTCCCTTCCTGCTCCCTGTGTTCATGTCCGTGGCTGCTGCACTTGTAGGTGGCGGTTGCTAATACTCCCGCTACCTTATCATCTTTTCCATTACTTTGTGTCATGTATATTTAATCCTAGGTGATGCATAACCCACTGTATACTCCCTGTGTAAGCTCTGTCTGTATTGTTCAGTCTGTATGCCTGCTTATGAGACTTTCAAACCTAGTCCCTCTGATTGGTCTTCTGTCTGGGCAGATGACGCATAATACTTCAGGAACTGATTTCTCATTCAACATAGAGTACGGCAGTCTAGAAAATGTCTGAGAGCAACCGTTTTGAGTTGTGACGAAGTTTTGTAGACTCGGTAATTGTAACATGTTGACTCCTTTCATCAGTTCCTTGAGTCTTGACCAAAGATAAGGGTGAAGTAGGTCTTGCTTACGTGTCCTGTCCTTGCTATGTCCCTGTGTCTCACTGTTCTTTATTGCGTGTCACCTACAGGAGAAGTACCAGAAGATGATGGACCTGCTCCCCGAACTCCACTTCATTGCCGACAACGGTGAAAAATACCTTTACTTCAAGCACATAAACGGCGCTGCCCCCACGCAGACCTTGTTAATGGAGATGCTCCACACTAAACGGAAATAGAGGAGGTGGCAACTTTCAACTCTCAACCGTCCAGTGCGCCACGTGTGTAGAGAGGTGAGCTGCCTTTCTCTTTTCCTGTCCCACGCTTGGAGCGTGAAGTCTCGTAAATTTATTTCATGTTAGCTATTGCTTGTACGTGACTGAAGTCGTAGCGAAATAATATCATATCCAGAATAGTCGAGAAAGAGTCAATTTGTAGAAACTTCCTGCTTATCTTCTGTAAAATATCCAATGCTTTGTTACTGATTCCTAGGCAGTGAAGGAGAATGTTCATATAAAGAAGCTTACAGAGCTGAGAAGGGTTAGATGAACACATGAATGAAGCAAAAGAAAACTGTACCTCACCTGATCTTGTTCTGACCTGTACATTTTCTGTTCCAGGGTGGAAAACAAAGTCTTTGGTCACCAGCGGGTGGGACGGCATTGGTTAGTGCAGTGACTTCACCAGCATGACCAGCCAGCCTGCCAGCCTCCAGCCTATCAGCCTACCGGCCTGCCACTGTTTGCTACAGGAAAGTAGCTTCTGGTGTCTCCGGCCGGCCCGGGAGGCTCACCCTCCTGGCCGGCGCGGAAGCAGCTGTGCAACACTGCCCATCCCATACAAACAAGCTGAGGATTAATGTTAAAGTTGTCTGTGGTGACAATGCGGAGGAGGAGGATCTGTCTGACCAGCAAACCACTCACTGTCATGGTAGTTCAAAATTGCTGAGTGTCAACTAGATGGAGATACCTCATCCACCACCACCACCATCACCACAACCACCACCATCACCACCACTACCACCACCATCTACCACCACCACCACCACCACACCACCACCACCACTACCGCGCCGCTCCACTGTCGCAAGCATCCGTTAGTGTAGTGCTGTGCTAGTCAACCCTCTGAGGGCGGAGACGTTGCTCTCCAGCCTGACCGACGCCAGACTGTCATCTGTGGTGCTAAGTAGCTCCGGGATGCCTCGAGGCACAAGAGTAGTGGAGTGGCCTTGAGCAATGGACCAGACGGGTGGCAAGTGTGTGGCTCGTGCTACGTGGCCCCTCCCTCCCTCCCTCTTTCATTTGTTACCAGAAGCACCATGGTGCAATCAGGACTAATATTAGGAAGTTGAGGCTCTCAAGTGCAGACCAGTCAGTGGTGCGCTACTCTCACTAAATGATATTAACCTGATACAAGTAGGAAGGTTTTCTGTCCCCCTGTGGCGCATCGTACCTCATTTCTCACTTCTTATGGTGGCGGTCTCCTCACTCACTCACTTTGGTACAAAGCTCTCACTTGTGAATATGTTTCAACACTTATATATCTATTTATTTCTTCATTATAATTACAAAGCACTGGGCTTGTCCAATCTGTTTGCCCAGATACATAAATAATAAAAAAAATTCATACTACATTAATGCATAACACATAGAATGTAGGTGTTGTGAATTAGTTTTTGATACCGTTGTTTTGTACAAGAGATTATACAGTAGCAGAGTAATGTATTCTTGCATGAGCAATCATCTCTACCAGATATTGCTGACTTGTCCAGGATATGTGTTCGGTGCGAGGCGGGCGGGCCAGCTGCTCCCCTTGTCGGCGTCTGTCACATAGATAACGTTAAAGATTTAGAGTCTTTAATTACCAAGCAGGAGCATAAATTTCTAGTGCCTCATCTAGGTTAACCCAGCATGTACAAAACACATCCTTGTGGCACACCAGCAGGAGGCAAGTGGGAGCTGACCTTTTAATAATTGGACTAGCTTAAAATTTCTGTCCCCGTGCAATATTAATCTTATTTAATTGGAGAGAATGAAATCATCCTTCATTGAACACCTCTTTCACATTAGTTGGTCTTCTGCCAATGCCTCGCGGTGTCGCCGAGGCGTCGCAAGATGCTGCAACAAGATGTCAAGAAAACATTTTCTCACCAAGGTCTGTTTCCAAATTGGTCATTGTGTCGTTGTGAAGAAAACTACTAAATATGTAGCAATGAGAAGCAATGCTCTTTAATCATTTCTTTCTTTCTGTTTTCTTTAGATTTAAATACAGCTGTTTAGTTTAAGTTTAAAATTAAGATTTGGAACATTCCAATTCTAGGGATTCAAGGGCATTCTTCACCTGGGTTAAACGTCCTTCCTGGGGTCTTCTTGGCATAATCCCCGACGTCATCCATCATTAAAATCACCCGACCGTTGCTGCTGCACATTCCGCATCGCTAATTGTAATATTTGCAGCTAAAATGTTGTAGTATTTCCCTATTCTGCATCTCTGTTATTCTTTTGTCTCTTATCCTCTTTGTACAGACTTCATTTTTTTCCTAGCTAAGTAAGTTTCTGTCTAGTGGCTTTTCTCTATTGCTACTCATTGCAAGATTATTATTATTATTTTTTTTTAGCTATGACTATCTAGGTTTAATTTTTTTCTGTATTATACTGAGAAAAGCTGAATGTGTAGGGTGTGTATCTTGCAGCAGCAGCAGCAGCTAACTGGACCCTGCATCTTTTTTTTACTCTTAAGTGATGTACGTATTTTCCTGTCTCGCCTACTTAAAGACGTGCACATGTCTTGTTTATTACCTATTGTTACTCTATTATTATCATTGACAGTTATCGTCTTTTAAATCAGAATATGGCATGCTTAGCTAAAAAAACAACCCGTGAAAATTCTAAGGTGATTGTAGCCTTTAACAAAAAGATAATATTTTTGTACCAATTGATATCTATTACATTTAAATCTAATGTAGAAAAGAAATTATTAGATGAAATTATCACAGACTGACTTAGATCTATCAGGAGCTGGTGTACAGATGTTGAATCGTAAGAGAGATTTATTTTTGGAATCCCTATTTTGAGCACAAGAGGTATGTAAGGATGTATTTAAGTCAGCCTGTG
The DNA here is from genome assembly GCF_024679095.1 of Eriocheir sinensis. Lineage (NCBI taxonomy): Eukaryota > Metazoa > Arthropoda > Malacostraca > Decapoda > Varunidae > Eriocheir > Eriocheir sinensis. The sequence continues at coordinate 12,808,650 of NC_066526.1, forward strand.
GCCTTGTCCCCCCTGGAGGGTGCGGCGTGGGTGGGCGGGGCGGCGGTGGTCAGCGTGTTGTGATGGGTGTGGAGCGCTGCCAGTGTGCTGTCCGCTGCCCACGCCCGGCTGCCCTTCCATTCTACTTTCAACCGTCAGTGTGATATTGATCCACATTTTAAGCTAAAAGCATTCAATGCCCCTCTTTCGTTCTGGCTCGTTTCTAACTAAATCCATCACGTCAACTTTTGACGGCATTGAGTGACGAGAATTTTTTTATAAGCAAAACAAAAAAATGTACATATTTTCTTTGTCCTGTAAAGAGATAAACAAGTGTTCTTTGTAAAAACCGTACCTTAAGGTGAATATATTTACATCTCCACGTGGTGATCCTCCGAGCGCTGCCCCACGGCCGGCGCTGCTTGTCAACTTTTCTTCACACACACAGTGCCTATTGACAGTTTTTTTCCATTGAGTGGAGAATCACCACCTGAAGATTGAGTTTTATATGCGACAGCCCAAGCACGGAGTAGCCGGGATTGTAGGTCATCTTATTAGATTCTATAATTAATGCTAATAACTGAGATGGGATTAATAAAGTGTTTTATTTAGATTATTACATTTGATTTCTACTTCCTGAGGTGGGTTGGAGGTCTTGGTGGTGGGTTGGAGGCCTGGCTGGCAAACTCCATGTCTCTCAAACTGAACTGGATTCTGTGATTTATTATGATGTGCCAGAAACACCTTAAGAAGTGTCTACCTCAAAAGAACAGCATCACAACACACACCACATTACAACAGCGCATACAAATATCAACATTAAGCTTCAGCATAATAACCACAAAAAGCAACAACAGAAAACATTGAAACTGTCACTGGAGGAGCCGCCATGTCATTTCAAGGGCTACTACTACTACTACTACTACTACTGCTACTACTACTACTACTACTACTACTACTACTACTACTACTACTACTACTCTTGGACATCGGGTGGCTCTTTTCACTCTAGTTCTTAGGCCAGGAAAAGAGATTGTTCCGACTGATTTACCCTACAGAGACTCAAACACTAAACACATAATGGGAACGAGACAACCAGCAATAAGTTCCGAACCACCTCAAGCCCCTGAGAGTGAACCAGTGAACTAGTAACCATCCTAAAAAGCAAGCAATCAGCCTCTCGAAGCACCACCACCGGCCCAATGCCTTCAGTGTAAGTTTTTATGTGTCCGGGTCGAGTGCGGAGAGGCGGTGCTCCAGGCTTGCAACACCATGGAAACCCAGTAAGTGTCATTAGGGAACTATATTCGTCAGTAGAACATTTATAACTTTGGCTGCGATTTAGACCATATCAGTGATTATACTTAATAGACGTAACATGCAAAACAACTTGAAGACCACAATAACACGACCCCAGGCTTTTAACGTCATGGAAACCTAGTAAGTGTCATTAGAACATTTATAACTATCAGTGATTATAATAGACGTAACATGCAAAACAACTTGAAGACCACAATAACACGACCCCAGGCTTTTAACGTCATGGAAACCTAGTAAGTGTCATTAGGGAACTATATTCATCAGTAGAACATTTAGAACTTTGGCTGCGATCTAGACAGTGATTATACTTGATAGACGTGACACCCAAAGCAACTTGAAGATTACAATAACACGACCCCAGGCTTTCAACGTCATGGAAACCTAGTAAATGAGTGTTATTAGGGAACTGTATTGGTCAGTGGAACTTTTAGAACTTTGGCTGCAATCTAGACCATATTAGTGATTCTACTTGATAGACGTGACATGTAAAACGACTTGAAGACCACAATAACACGACCCCAGGCTTTTAACGTCATGGAAATCTAGTAAATGAGTGTTATTGGGAAACTTTATTCGTCGGTGGAACATTCAGGACTTTGAACGCGATTTAGACCATATCAGTGATTATACTTGATAGACGTGACATGCAAAACAACTTGAAGGTTACAATAGGTGGCGGGCGCAAGTCATCAAGTTCAAACTCTGGCTTAGCTGGAGGGTCAAAACAAACCGCGCTTCTTCTTCTTCTTCTTTTGACCTGTTCCGCGTTTGTCTGCAGTGGAAAATTTAGAACATTTGCCGCGATTTTACTTGATAGACGTGACATGCAAAACAACTTGAAGGATCACTATGACACGGCAGAGTCTTAAGTAGGGAACAGTGAAGGATTCCAGTCTCTTCAAAGGTGACACACAAACGCAAGCAGGGACACAGACTGCGGAAAATCCAACCTTACATTTTTACATATTTCGGCGCCCAAACACACGCATTAGACAAGGCTTTCGTAGAGGTTGTTGGGGGTTATTTCCATGGGTAGTCTTATGAGCCTAGTGATAGTTCAAGTGCCTCTTCATTCTATTCTTTATTCATTTCCATCATTCCCTTGTGTTGGTCTCCCTACTACAGAAAAGACAGAAAAGTTGGAACGGGTTCAACGAAGAGTAACAAAGATGATTCCTAGGTTAAAGAAGTAAATTTATTCAGCCTATCAAAACGAAGAATGCGAGGCGATCTAATAGAAGTGTTTAAAATGTTTGAAGGATTCAGTGATATTAATGCAGAAGATTACTTTACAATTGATCGATCAAATAGAACAAGAAGAAATCACAATTTGAAGATAAGTGGTAAAAGATTCTCGTCGTACGAAGCTAAACACTTCTTCAATCGAGTTGTTAATGTTTGGAACTCTCTACCCTGTGATGTCGTTGATAGTACAACAGTTACGGCCTTCAAGAATAGATTAGACAAGTGTTTTGAATCCAACCAGCAACTAAGATATTACTCATTGTTGTAATAACGTTAAGTTTTTTCGAATACTGGTGTCCTTGTCCGCTTTTATCGCCCGGTTAGTGGTAGCAGGAATGGTAGTTCTTTCCTCTTTCCTACATAATTTCCATGCAGTTTTTCCATGCTGCATGGTTCTTTTTCCTTTCCTGCCAGCTTTGGCTGGAGGGATGGGGGGGAGCCTTCGCCTTTGCTGTCCTTCATCTTCCACCTTTGATTAGATAGTTAGTGTAGCTTGTCACAAACAGCCTCGTAAGGACCAGCAGGTCTGCTGTTGTTTGTTCTTCCTTTGTGTTCGCTTTGTGTTCCTTTGTGTTCCTTCCCTTTACGCTTTTCTTATTTCCTTCTCTCCTTCCTCTTCTTCATCTTTCTCGTCCTCTTCTCCCTCTTTCCTTGACTCTTCTGCAACAATGCCAGATTGTCGTACTCTGCCTCTTATGTTTGCAGATTTCCGACCCAAAAACTGCTTTCACCACCCAAATAACTGCCTTCATATATGGTTATTGGTTAAATGATTAATTATTGGTGCTTCTTGGTAACGGTTATGAGCCAGAAACCGGTAAATACGAGACTCTGAGTACGATAATCTGGCAACGATGCTCTTCTGCACCATGAGCGTCAAAAATACTCGTGAGAACCCGACTCATCTCCTCTCTGGCCCTTGGATATTGTTGTTGTGAGACCCCAAAGCGTCAGAGAGCACGGATCGGAATATCAAGCTACCCATATCCCTGCTTGCTAGTGCGTTTGTGTCAGTACGGTGATAGATGCGGCGAGATAACGTCGGTAAACCTTTCATGTATTCTGTCAGTGTTTCTCTCGCACCACTATAAAAAAAAGATAACATGAGCTATAACGGGGTACCAACACACCTCTCTACCTGAAATTAGCCTCTCTTTTCCCCACTGTTCTATGCTTTCTTGTATAGGTGCAGTGCTTAGCGGGCTTTTCTGCTTTTCTTAGTGTTCTTTTACCCTTGAGCTGCACGCAACACTCAAACAAGCAGAGTATAATGTGATAGAATGAAAATATATGCACTAAAGTTTGGAAGAGTGATAATATGGACCTTAATTAGGGCCGTATTACTAAACATTTCGTCGCCCAAGTTCACATATTTGACAAGGCTTTCGCAGGAGTTTTGGGCATTTCCAGTAGTAGTTTTATGGCCCTGGTGGTAGTGTGACCCTTCTTCTGTGCCGTGAACCTAAAGAAACACTCATTAGAACCCGATTGATCGCCTCTTTGACCTTTAGAAATAGCTGATATGAGAACCGAAAGCGTCTTGTAACACCGCCCTAACTCTCTCCAGGACAATCATGTGAGTTAACCAGAAACAACAGAGCTAAGAGAACAGATGTAACACACACGTAGCTACTTCCTTTACTGCAAAACCACGAGATAAGCAACAAAAAAACAAAAAACACAAATATAACTTAAAAACATGTTGCTATTCCCTCCAGGGCAATCGTGTGAGTTAACCAGAAACACCAGAGCAAAGAGAACAGATGTAACACACACGTAGCTACTTCCTTTACTGCAAACCCACGAGATGAGCAACAAAAAAACAAAAAACACAAATATAACTTAAAATCATGTTGCCATTTCCTCCAGGGCAATCGTGTGAGTTAACCAGAAGCAACAGAGCAAAGAGAACAGACATAACTCACACACATAGCTACTTCCTTTACTGCAAACCCACGAGATAAGCAAAACACACGAGTATAACTTAACCCTTAAACTGCGGAGGACTAAATGCTGGATATTTGTCCTTCGCGAGTTAATTTAAAATCATGTTGCTATCCTCTCCAGGGCAATCGTTTGAGTTAACCAGAAGCAATAAAGCGAAGAGAACAGACGTAACTCACACACATAGCTACTTCCATTACTGCAAAACCACGAAATTAGCAACAAAAAAACAAAAAACAAATATAACTTAAAATCATGTTGCTATTCCCTCCAGGGCAATCGTGTGAGTTAACCAGAAGCAAAAAGGCAAAGAGAACAGACGTAACACACACACACATAGCTACTTCCTATACTGCAAAACAACGAAATAAGCAAAACCACACGAATATAACTTAAAGACATGTTGCTATTCTCTCCAGGGCAATCGTGTGAGTTAACCAGAAGCAATAAAGCAAAGAGAACAGACGTAACACACACACATAGCTACTTCCTTTACTGCAACACAACGAAATAAGCAAAACCACACGAATATAACTTAAAGACATGTTGCTATCCTCTCCAGGGCAATCGTTTGAGTTAACCAGAAGCAAAAAGGCAAAAAGAACAGACGTACGTAACACACACATAGCTACTTCCTTTACTGCAAAACCTCGTAACTTAAAATCATGTTGCTTTTCTCTCCAGGGTAATCGTGTGAGCTAACCAGAAGCAAGAAGGCAAGGAGGAAGATACAACACACAAACAAGCAGAGTATTATGTGATAGACAAGGGGGAGATGAGCTGCAAGTGACGTCAGCCTGAGAACAAGTTGGATATCCGAGCCGCCGAGCCACTGCCAGTCACCAGGGAGACGGACAGAGAGAGAGGGGGAGGGACAGTACAAGGAAAGGCGAGGTGGTGCTTTATAAGATGTCCCACTCCCACGGCGCCTCCTCCTCACCATCCTCCTCCTGGTTGTCGGCCTTTCTCCTCCTTCTTCCTCAGGTATGTTGTATTGTTGTTGTTGTTGCTGCTGTTGTTGTTGTTTTCTGCATCTATTTTTCTTGCTATTCTTGTTCTTGTCATTATTATTATTATTATTATTATTATTATTATTATTATTATTATTATTATTATTATTATTATTATTATTATTATCACAGCAAACTGGGTGTATCGAGGTAGACGATCTTATTCTTATAATGATACAAATTAATCTATTTTACATTTTTTTTCTTTAATGTAACGCAAAATTGGAGTCTCACTTGACATGTGCAGGGAAGTGATATGCGCTTGTTGTGATACTAGAGGTGGTGATGGTGGTGTTGGTGTGTGTGTGTGTGGGGGGGGGGGGGGATGATGTTGGTGGGAAAGAATGATAGTGGTTGTGATAGTGTTAAGGGAAGGAGATGGGTATGTGGGCGTGGTGGTGATATCTTGTGGTTGTGTGTGGGGGCCGAACTGGTGGTGGGGTGGTGTTGGGAGAGTGGTGGTGGGTGGTGGTTATGGTGTTATTATGGTGGTGATGGTTGCTGGTTGGTTGATAAGAGACAGTGACGATAGTGTTTGGGTTGCAAGGTGATCGTGGTGGTGATTGCGGTGGGGGGCTAAGTTCATTTCGGGAAGAGATTGTGGTGGTGATGATGGTGAAGGTGATACTGATGGTAGTGTAGTGGTGGTGGTGGTGGTGATGATGTAATGGTGGTGGTGATGTAAAGAGATTGTGGTGGTGATGATGGTGAAGGTGATACTGATGGTAGTGTAGTGGTGGTGGTGGTGGTGATGATGTAATGGTGGTGGTGATGTGGGGGTCAGACGTGGTGGTGATGATGGTGGTGGTGGTGTTGGTGGGAATGATAGGGTGGTGGTGGTGGTGGTGGTGGTGGTGCTAGCGGTGTCCAAGGAAGGGAGCAACGGCCTGCACCACCACCACCACCACCATCACCACCAACAACACCGGGAGGGAGAGAGAGCAAAGGTGAGGAGAGTCTTGGAGGGACGTTACAGGTACAATGACTCTCCCTTTCTCTCTCCTTCAGACTCTCCCTTTCTCTCCCTCCCTCCCTTTCTCTCTCCTCGCTACGGTATCATCACTTTCTCCCTCTCCCTCAGTCAGGAATGTTACAAGTTCATTCCGTAGAGTTCAAGTGCTTATTCATCCCACTCTTTATTAATTTCCATATTCCCTTTTCCTTCCTTCTACGCTTTTCTTATTTCCTTCTCTCCTTCCTCTTCTTCCTCTTTCTCGTCCTCTTCTTCCTCTTTCCATGATGACTCTCTCCCCTTTCCCCTTCTTCGTAACCTATTCATTTATGCCTTCCCATTTTCCCTTTTCCTTCCTCCACTCTTCTTATTTCCCTTTCTTCTTCCTCTGCATTCCTTTTTTCCATATGTTCCCTCCCTATCCCTTCCTCAAAACTAGTTCTTTCTTCTTCCATTCATCACCCTTTCCCGCATTCCTTTTTCTTTCCTCAACATTTCTCTTATCTCCTCTCCTTCCTCTGCACTCCCCATTCCCATCGCCCCTTTCCCTTCCTCAAAACCAGTTCTCCTTTCTCCTGACTTTCCATCTCCCTCGTTCATGTGTTTCCCTCCCATTCCTTACATCACTTCTCGTAAGACTGAATTGGTATCACTGACAAGGTAGAGAGAGGCGGGGGAGGGTGGCAGCAGGAAGGGAGGGGGTTAAAACATCGTATTCTGGCAACGTTGCGCCGTCGGAGTGGTGGTATTGGTGGTGGTAGCGGCAGGTGGATGAGGTTGCCCACTGTTGCCATATCAAATCACCGCTGCCGAGTGCTCGAGGCGCCAGAGGACATGAGGGTTGTGCGCTCTGCTTGTGTTGTGTCATGTCTTGCCTGCCGTGGTTGAAGCTCTCGTGGCAGCTGCGAATTCCTTGCAAAAAAACTCTTTCCTTCACCGAGTCTCGTGTTTTACTCATGGTTTCTTCACGGTTTATTTTTTTGCTGTCTTACCGCATGCCGTATGTTCTCGCATCCGGTTCAGCGCCTCCTCTGCACCTTCCTGGCTACGCCGAATCGGAATCTCCAAGAAACTGCGAAGTATTATTACCTTTAAAAAACCGCTCCCTGAATGAACGAATGTCAGTTTAGTTCACACGCATCGCTCAGGGACTTGCATTTTCTTACGATATGGTTACCTGCCTCCGTGGTCTAGTGGTCAGCGTGCTTAGCTACGATTCCGCGTGCCTGGGTTCGAATCCTGGCCCGGGCGGTCGGTGTGCAACTCAGCTGTTCATCCTCCCTTGCGGGCTGGTCGAAAAATGGGTACCTGGGGAAGCCTGGGGATGGTAAACTGGCAAAGTGGATGTCAAACTGGCCCAGAGAGAGATAGAGGGGGAGAGAGGGATTTGATAAGTGATTACGAACAAGATGTAACAAAGTGAACAGATGATTGAATATAACGTAATAGGTGATGGGTTCTTATCAGAGTCTCAAGGGGTAATGTGACGTATGTGCGCACCGGGGCCACGCGCAGATACAGAGAATGTCCATACCTTGACCTATACGCCATGTTTGAGTACGCAGTGCCACAAGGGAGTTATCCACTTTCATTCCTAGTTGCTCACCTTCCTATCTATCCATTTTTCTTCCTACCTGCCTATGCTTTTCTTCCTTACCTATCCATTTTTCTTCCTTACCTATCCATTTTTCTTCCTCCCTATCCATTTTTCTTCCTACCTGTCCATTTTTTTCCTACCTATCCATTTTTCTTCCTGCGTATCCATTTTTCTTCCTACCTATCCAGTCTCGCCCCTACCAACCCAGTTTCACACACATGACCCACTCGTAAGAAGAAAAAAACGTACCCAATGGCCTTTGAACTTTATGATCGACAAAGAATCCTGGTTATGTGCTCCACAGTGTACCACCGACGCCCCCTCAACCCCCCCCCCGGAGTCTCGTGTCCCGGAGAGCTTGTTACCGGGAGTCTGCATAGCGATCTTGATCTGTATACCTGCCTGACCCCGCCCCTTCCTGCCCCTCGAGTAGATTTGCCGGGATACGAGACAGCGAAGGACTATATACCGCCCCTGACTCTATCTTAATCTCACCCTAAGCATATACTCATGAGCTTCGTGTCCAGGAGTACCTTAACACCGGACGTCTATTATTCTGACCTCCTCCTCCTCTACCTCCTTCGCTTCCCTTCGGGGACTCTATACTGCCCCTGGCTCTTATTATCTTCCTCGTATGCGTACTCGTGTGCCTTGTGTCCTCGAGAACTTATTTACCAAACGTGTATCTGCCTGACTTCCTCCTCCCCCTCGAATAGACAGTTCAACACATAAGGGCAGCGCAGGGCTTTCAATCAGCGGCTCACAATTTCTGGCTCGCCCCTCTTAAGGAAGAATTGGAAGAGACTGAAGAAGATAAAAACGAAGAGGAGGGTAAAGAATAAGACGAAGAAGATGAAAAAGAAGAGGGTGATGAACAAATAAAGACGTAGAAGAAGAAGCAGTAGAAGAAGATGAACATGAAGAACAACTAAAAGATTATGATGATGATGATGGGGAAGAGGAATTAGAAGATGATGATGAAGTATAAGAGAGAGAAAATGATGAAGATGAAGAGGTAGAAATGGATAGTTTTATGGCCCTGGTGGTAGTGTGCCCCTTCCTATGTACCATGAACCTCTATAAACACTCATTAGAACCAAATTAACTTTATCAGGATCATATAAACATTTTGTCCCCCAAGAGCAATTATTTAACAAGGCTTTCGTATATAGGAGTTGTGGGCATTTCCAGGGGTAGTTTTATGGCCCTGGTGGTAGTGTGCCCCTTCCTATGTACCATGAACCTCTATAAACACTCATTAGAACCAAATTAACTTTATTAGGATCATATTAAACATTTTGTACCCCAAGAGCACTTATTTAACAAGGCTTTCGTAGGAGTTGTGAGCATTTCCAGGGGTAGTTTTATGGCCCTGGTGGTAGTGTGCCCCTTCCTATGTACCATGAACCTCTATAAACACTCATTAGAACCAAATTAACTTTATCAGGATCATATAAACATTTTGTCCCCCAAGAGCAATTATTTAACAAGGCTTTCGTATATGGGAGTTGTGGGCATTTCCAGGGGTAGTTTTATGGCCCTGGTGGTAGTGTGCCCCTTCCTATGTACCATGAACCTCTATAAACACTCATTAGAACCAAATTAACTATTAGGATCATATTAAACATTTTGTCCCCCAAGAGCACTTATTTAACAAGGCTTTCGTATATAGGAGTTGTGGGCATTTCCAGGGGTAGTTTTATGGCCCTGGTGGTAGTGTGCCCCTTCCTATGTACCATGAACCTCTATAAACACTCATTAGAACCAAATTAACTATCAGGATCATATAAACATTTTGTCCCCCAAGAGCAATTATTTAACAAGGCTTTCGTATATGGGAGTTGTGGGCATTTCCAGGAGTATAGTTTTATGACCTTATAATTCGTAACCGTATACTCAGATGCCTTTTGTCCTGGAGTACCCTTTTTCACCGAGCGACTCTCTTCCTGACCTCTTCCAATAGATAATCCGGTATTCATAACGCAGCGCAGAGCCTTACGGTCAGCGGGTTGCAACCTCTTCCTCGCGTCCCTCCGTACGCATACAATCAGGAAGCTTGTGTCCACGCTAACCTATTTACCTAACGTCTTGATGCCTGACCTCTCCTTCCTGCGTTCCCGTGAGACAATCCAGCAAGTAAGGGCAGCGCAGGGCTTACGGTCATTGCCTCACAACGTTTTCCTCGCCTCTCTCCGTATACATACACTCGGGAAGCTTGTGTCCACGCTAACCTATTTACCTAACGTCTATATGCCTGACCTCCTCTCCTTCCTCCGTTCCCGTTACAATCCAGCAACTAAGGGCAGCGCACGGCTTACGATCATCGGCTCACAAGTCACGTCCTCTCTTCCTCGCCCCTTCCCGGGTAAGCGTACTCTCGAATCTAGTATCTCAGAGCACCTAGCTACCGCCCCTTTCCACCTGCCTGACCACCGCCCTCCCCACGCCCCAAGAAAGTCACCGTGAAGAGTTGCCAAGTGCAGCCGGCGGAGAACTCGCTCAGAAAGGCCACCCCTGCCACCGAGCCAGCACGAGGGGCGGCGAGCGGGAGCAACACGGCAATCTCGGAGTTCGTCAGTCGGCTGTTGCTCTCGCCGCTGTTGGCACGTGTGTGAGCGTGTGTGTCTGCGCCTTCATGAGTGCGTGGATGTGTGAGGTGGCTCCCCCTTGGCGTCTGCAGCACTCCGGGTCTTGGCGCAGAGGTTTTGCGGCATAGCGAGAACCAGGCGAGGAAAGAGGAGGTGATTCAAGGCTTCCTCCTCTTCCTCCTCCTCCTCGTCGGCCTCCGTAGGTCCATCTGCTCCTCCCCCTCCGCTCCTCCCCCTCCTCGCGCCGCCAACCCCATGGAGGTAAGGAAAAGAGAAGGAAAAGGGCACTGACTTGGAAGGAGGGAGTGAGGCAAGCGTGTCGGTCATTGTTGAGAGAGAGAGAGAGAGAGAGAGAGAGAGAGAGAGAGAGAGAGAGAGAGAGAGAGAGAGAGAGAAATTTGATATGAGATTACGAACAAGATATAACAAAGTGAACAGATGATTGAATGAAACGTAATAAAAGAATAGATTAGAATACATTTATGACATTTGTGATTGTCTTTTAACCTTACGTGAATAATGAAAGGAAAAAACAATTATTAAGCCAAAGAAAATAATGAGATAGAACCAAGATTCGTGACTTATTGGAAAAGGGAAGTTCGAAATGGATAAAAACAATAGGAAATGCGGAGTAGATTAACCTTACGAAAATATAAGAAACAAAAACCGGAGAATATTAACATCATACATAAATTAAAAGTCTAGAGAGCATATAGACGATGAAGATAGTAAACATTAGCATACGATTTTCGAGCAAGCGTTAAGCAAGAAATTAATTACAGGATATAGATAAGAAAAATAACACCTGTAGACTTTACAAACGAAAGAAAAAGACATACAAATAGAGTCTTCAGAATATATAAGGGAAAGAAATATAAGACAAAACTAACAAAATGTATAAGGTATAGAAGAAAAGAACAGATGAAACATTGGAAAGGTATAAGGAAAAGAAGAATTACAAACAGAAGCTTCAAAATAGATAAGGAAAAGAAACGATGCGAGACAAAACCTCCGAAAAGTATAAGGAAAAGAAAGCATCGACAGAACCTTTAGAATCTATAAGGAAAAGAAGAATTACATACAAAACCTCCGAAAAGTATAAGGAAAAGAAGAATTACAAACAGAAGCTTCAAAATAGATAAGGAAAAGAAACGATGCGAGACAGAACCTCCGAAAAGTATAAGGAAAAGGAAAGCATCGACAGAACCTTTAGAATCTATAAGGAAAAGAAGAATTACATACAAAACCTCCGAAAAGTATAAGGAAAAGAAGAATTACAGACAGAAGCTTCAAAATGTATAAGGAAAAGAAGAAAGTAAGTGGCATAACCTTGAGAATGTATAAAGGAAATACGATCAGAAGAAATAACGTAAAAAACAAGTGAAAATTGAAGCCTTGAAACTCCGTGTGTGTCAAGAAATTGCGTGAGAGAACTTAGACGAAAGACATTCAACTTTACGCTACAGAAAAGAAGAAAACGGAAGAATTGGAAGAGAGTGAAGAAGATAAAAACAAAGAGGAGAAGGAAGAATAAGAAGACGAAGAAGATGATGAACAAATAAAGACATAGAAGGTAAGAAGAAGAAATAGAAGAACAACAACAACAAGAACAAGAAAAAGATTATGATGATGATGACGGTGAAGAGGAATTAGAAGACGATAACGAAGTAGAAGTAGAAGAAAGAGAAGATGATGAATATGAAGAGGTAGAAGATGAAGAAGAACAAAAACGAAAAGAAAACAAGAAGAAAAAAGGAAGGAGGGAGGGAGGGAGAGGCGATAAAGAAGAAAAAGAAGGAGAGGCAAAGGGTAGGCTATCATGACACAAGGCGATTACATAGAATGCTCGTCATGTGTTGGGGGGGGGTTAAGGGGGGAAGGGGGGGGGAGAAGGAAGAGCGGGAAGGAGAGAGGGGGGAGGGGGGAGGAGGACATGTGGCTATTATGTTATGCCGCGTCTCTTGTATTGTTCTTTTGTTCTCCTTTCTTCTTCTTTTTTTTCTTCTTCTTCTGATTCTAATTCTTATTCTGATTCTCATTTTGATACTTTTTTTGTTCTGTTCTTGTTTTTTTTTCGTTCTTTTTCATTTTTTTTCTTGTTTTCATCTTTTCTTTTTTTTCTTCTACGTCTCTGTGTTGTTGTTGTTGTTGTTGTTGCTATTGTTGTTGTTGCTCTTGTTCCTCTCGTTCTTGTTGTTGTAGTTCTTCCTTGTCGTCATCATCCTCTTCTTCTTTTTCTTCTTCTTCTTCTTCTTCTTCCCTGTCCTCTTCTTTTTCTTCTTCTCTTTTGTGTAAGTCAAGGTTCTCTTACCAACAAATTAGGCAACGAGACTCAATAATAATGACGATAACAACAGCAACTATAATAATAATAATAATAATAATAATAATAATAATAATAATAATAATGTGATGGTGGTGATGGTCATATAAGAGACACACACACACACACACACACACACACACACACACACACACACACACACACACACACACACACACACACACACACACACACACCAACGCCCATAGGTGAAAAAATGCAGGTAATCTAATATACCGTAGAAGGAAAAAACTAGTTAATTAGGAACACACGGAGACGAGAGTAGAGGAACAGCTTCACAATACCCAGGAAGACGGCGTGACAAGTGGAACGAGAGAGTGACAGACGGCTTCGGGGTAATTACAACTCATCACACCGTTAATGATACCGCCCTCTGTGTGTATATGGCGAATTCCACCTATATAGAAGTACGACAATGACATCTCACGCGTACGATGACAAAAACAACAACGTAAACAAGAGGAAAAAAGGATAATGATTGCGAATGTTAGTATTATCGCCCCCTGTGTGTGTATAGCGAATTCCACCTATATAGAAGTACGACAATGACATCTCACCCGTACGATGACAAAGACAACAACGTAAACAAGAGGAAAAAAGGATATTGATTGCGAATGTTAGTAATATCGCCCCCTGTGTGTATATGGCGAATCCCACCTATATAGAAGTACGGCAATGACATCTCACGCGTACGATGACAAAAACAACAACGTAAACAAGAGGAAAAAAGGATATTGATTGCGAATGTTAGTATTATCGCCCCCTGTGTGTATATGGCGAATTCCACCTATATAGAAGTACGGTAATGACATCTCACGCGTACGATGACAAAAACAACAACGTAAACAAGAGGAAAAAAGGATATTGATTGCGAATGTTAGTAATATCGCCCCCTGTGTGTATATGGCGAATCCCACCTATATAGAAGTACGGTAATGACATCTCACGCGTACGATGACTGAAATAACAACGTAAAGTAAAGGAAAAGGCGGACGGGTTGCGAATGTTATGTTAGTAATACCACCCTGTGTGTGTATAGCGAATTCCACCTATAAGGAAGTACGATAATGACATCTCACGCGTACGATGACAGGAAGAGCAATTAAAAAGTATGAAACGGCGAGATGGAAAGTTATTTTTTTAATTAACTCGAAAAATATGTCAGCAATAAAGAATTCCTCCTATAACGAAGTACGGCAATGACATCTTACGGGTATGATGACATAAACAACAACGTATATATAAACAAAAGGATAAAGGGAGACTGATTGCGAATGTGCTATAATAGTTACACCGCCTTCTCTGTGTGTGTGTGTGTGTGTGTGTGTGTGTGTGTGTGTGTGTGTGTGTGTGTGTGTGTGTGTGTTTAACGAATTCCACTATAACGAAGTACGACAATGGTATCTTACGGGTACGATGAGAGAAAACAATTTTAATATCAGGAATAGCGAGGCGGACTTTTTCTTTTAATTAACTCGAAGAATGAGTCAGTTCTATTTTCGTCCTTGGTTGACAGACATACCGTGAATAAAATGTAGTACAACAATGGCATCTCACGGGTACGATGACCTTAACAAGAACGTAAACAGTAGGAAAAGTGAGACGAAATGTTTTTAAATACTCGAAGGGTTTGTGTGTGTGTCAGTTTCCTGTCAACGAGTGCATCAACCTAGCACGCCCCATACCGGCCAGTGAGCACCTTCCCTCCCTTCTTGATCCTTGCAATTCATCCTTCGCCCAGAAACCATGAAGTCCACCTACAACGAAGTACGTTAATGACATTTCACGCGTACGATGACAGAACCAACTGGGCCCGTACTTATAAAGAGTATGTTTCGCTTATGTGAGGCATAAATCAAGAAAATGGCGGACACCGAGACATAAGGGAAGCATAACCCTTAGGTTTCAACTAAGTGGAACATAAACTGACTCGCCAGCTACGCGCGGGGTGGAGGTAACATTGCATTCCTTAGGTCGACCTAAGCGAGGCATAACAGTCAAGATGGCGGAGGTAGTGGGTGCGCGTCCGCGGCAGCTGAGGACTTTTCGTGCACGAAGAGACGTCCTTGATGAACTTCCGGACCCGTAATTGATCAAGAGGTACCGCCTGGACCGTGCAGGGATACTCTTCGTGACTGATTTGGTGCGTGAGGCCTTGACTGCTCCTACAAACAGGAACCAAGCCCTCTCCCCTGAGATGAAGGTCCTCATAACACTGAGGTGTCTTGCTACGGGCACAATGCAGCAGTGTAGCAGCGACGACTTGGGGCCTTCACAACAGACCGTCAGCAGGATCACCCGGGAGACTGTGTACGCCCTTGCGGCAGCTGTTCTTGCTGCTGCTGCTGCTGCTGCTGTTGCTGCTGATGTGGCTGGGGGTGAGGCTGTGGTCCCTCCTGCTGTTGCTCCTGGTGTAGCTGCTGCTGCTGTTGCTGCTGACCTCGCTGGCTGCTGAGGGGCTCTAGAGGTCGGGGCTGGCTGTCCATGGCTGCTGACTGCTAGCTTGAAGCTCGCGGGAATGTTTGTTTACGTGTTTGAGGGGCTACGTCCTTAATTTTATCATTATTCCTTGTGATGTTGGTCTATACATCGTCAACAATACCCGAAAATACTTTTCTTTATTTTATACATATTTCCAATACGTCAATATGCTTTTAACATCAAAATTATACCAAATTCCAACATTTTATTTTGAGTTGGTATCCCTTTCTTAGGTGCAGCTCAGGGGTTGGCAACGATGTACTAATACTCGCTTATGTCGAGCTGGTTATGTTGAGGGGGTGAAACATAAGGACGGGGGTTATGTCTCGTCATTGTTAATACTTGGATATGTTTCAGTTTACGTCTCACATAAATTTCTTTATAAGTACGGGCCCAACAACGTATATATAAACAAAAGGAAAAAAAAGGAGACGGATTGCGAATGTGCTATAAAAAAAACATCCTAGAGTACATCAACGTAAAATCACCTTCAAAATCCATGCTCGAATGCAATACTTAAGGAAACTTCTATAATTCATCAGTTTGGAAGTACATATGCGTCCTGAAGTTATCCTATATACTGCAGGACTTCTATAGGATCTTTGGCATTCAGCAGGATGGGGAAGACTTCTATAGGATCTTTGGCATACAGCAGGATGGGGAAGGGAGGGAGAAAGTGAGGTACAGGAAGAAAAACAATCTGCGTCCTGAAGTTATCCTATATACTGCAGGACTTCTATAGGATCTTTGGCATACAGCAGGATGGGGAAGGGAGGGGGAAAGTGAGGTATAGGAAGAAAAACAATCTGCGTCCTGAAGTTATCCTATATACTGCAGGACTTCCTTAGGATCTTAGGCAGGCATTAAGATAAGGGAAGGAGATTGAGATGAACGAAGGACAATAACCCGAATCCTGAAGTTATCCTATACACGGTAGGAGTTTTATAGGGAGAGGAAGTTAGATAAAGGAAGGATCACAACCGGACAGTCCCAGGCCACGGCAGCGTCCGGTGGTGTCCCAATGACTTCCTGACTCCCTGATAGGAACTCGAACGGAAAAAACCCGGCGCGCCCTGTTCCAATTGTGTTAGTGTGATTGGGCGATAAGTGAGAACACGAGAGGCCTAGCCGGTGTGATAGTTTCCAATACCTTCTGACGTGGGTATCTTTTGGGGTTTGATCCTTCTAAACATACGAACCTCCAGAATGTGTAAAGGAAACACTATCGGAAGAAATAACGTAAAGAGACAAGTGAAAATTGAAGCCTTGAAACTCTGTGTAAAGAAATCGCGTGAGAGATCTTAGACGAAAGACCTTCAACCTACACTAAAGAAAAGACGAACACGAAGGAAATAAGGAGAGGTTTAAAGAAGATGAAAAGGAAGCAGAAGAAGAATGCATGAGATGAAGAAAATGAAAATGATGAAGAAGAAAAAAAAAGAAGAAAGAGAAGAAGAAGAAGAAGAAAAAGTGTTTAACTGATCCATCTAAACTTAGGAATACAATAGGTTAATGCAGTCAGCCAGTCAGTCAGCCTATTGAATTCCCGTAAACCTAACCAAACTAAACCGAACCAGACTACTGCGACTACGTACGTGCCGACTTCATAACCTTTATTTGGCGTTTTAACTAATTCACCTGGACATACGGAACACAATACACTATGCAAGAGGCTAGTCAGTCAACATACAGATCACGTAAACTTAACACACAGTATCCTCCTTATAAGCTATCCCCAGTAACATGCATTCCCTGAGTTATATGGTGACCGATGGTTTGCGATTCCGACTGACGTGATGACTGACAGACGTTGCTATTCTGAATGACGTAACTTGCAGAACCTTTCCATTATCTCTTGGTCTGTTGGAGATAGCTTTGGATAATCAAAGACTTCAGATGAACCCTGAAACGCTGGGACTGTGCCGAATGCGAGCGAGATGGGTGACATGATGTGACTGACAGACCTTGCTACTGAATGGCTTAACGTGCAGAACCTTTCCCTTATCTCTTGGTCTGTTGGAGATAGCTTTGGATAATCAATGACTGCAGAAGAATGCCGAAGCGCTGGAACTGTGCTCAACGCGAATGATGGAAAGGCGAAATGGGTGACGTTATATTGACTGACGGACCTTGCTACTGAATGACCTAACGTGCAGAACCTTTCCCTTATCTATTGGTCTGTTGGAGATAGCTTTGGATAATCAATGACTCCAGAAGAATGTCAAAACGCTGGAACTGTGCCCAACGCGAATGATGGACAGGCGAGAGGGTGACATGATTTTGACTGACGCAGAACCTTTCCCTTATCTCTTGGTCAGTTGGAGATAGCTTTGGATAATCAGTGACTCCAGAAGAATGCCGAAACGCTGGAACTGTGCCCAACGCGAATGATGGACAGGCGAGAGGGTGACATGATGCTCCAGTCAGACCTGTCTTATACAACTGCTGGAAACCTGTCGTGGCGCGTACCTGTTCAAGCGACGATCACCCACACAACATGGTAATTAACCTGCTCTGTCTCACCGGCCTTACCTGCCCCTACTTTTCCCTGTGACTGACTGGCCTAATGACTTACTGGATGACTGACTTGCAGGGAGAATTATGATTTAAATTCTTTCGCCTATGCTGCCTATCCAAATGGTTGAGTGACTTAACTTACTGACTTATTGAATGATTGACTAACTGACTTTTTCGTTCTTGCTGCCTCTCCTAACTAAGTGACTGACTGACTGACTGACTGACTTAGCGTGTAAATATCATGTAATTAAACACCTTTGTTCATAGTGCTTCTTAAAATAACTTTCTAACTTAATGACTGACGGAGTGACTAACTTACAACCCTTCTGACTTACTAAATGACTCACTCACAAACAATCTAACTTACCGATTGACTGACTGACGAACATTCTAACTTACTGATTGAATGACTTACAAACATTCCGACTTACTGACTTACTGACTGGGCTAGGTAACGAAGAGATGAGGAAGCAGAAATAGAAGAAATTATACAAGAAGAAGAAGAAGAAGAAGAAGTAGTAGAAGAAGAAATCGCAGCAGTACTAGAAGAAGAAGAAGAAGAAGAAGTAGTAGAAGAAGAAATCGCAGCAGTACTAGAAGAAGAAGAAGAAGTAGTAGAAGAAATCGCAGCAGTACTAGAAGAAGAAGAAGAAGAAGAAGAAGTAGTAGAAGAAGAAATCGCAGCAGTACTAGAAGAAGAAGAAGAAGAAGTAGTAGAAGAAGAAATCGCAGCAGTACTAGAAGAAGGAGAAGAAGAAGAAGAAGAAGAAGAAGTAGTAGAAGAAGAAATCGCAGCAGTACTAGAAGAAGAAGAAGAAGAGATGAGGAAATAAAAATAGAAGAAATTATAGAAGAGGTAGTAGAAGAAGAAATAGAAGTAGTAATTGAAGAAGAGAAGGAGGAAGGGAGGGTGCGGCCAGGTATTGGTGTGGCCCAGATGACGGTGAGGCCCTAGTGGTAGTGTGGCCCCAGGTGACGGTGTGGCCTTGGGGAACACCTAAGCTCTCTGCCACATCACCGCAACCCATCATTTCCTCCTACCTGATCCTCCTTTCTGATTGGTCAATTCTGGGCGGGGCGTTTCTTGATGCATATATATTTTTTTTTTTACGTTTTTTTTCCTTGTGCAGTGCTACCGAATTATCTTTTTTTTTTTTTGTTGTTGTTGTTGTTGTTGTTTTTTGTTCTTTTTTTTGGGTGGGTTAGCGAATCCTCAAAGCCTTTTAATACCCTAAGTTTGATATTAGAAGAAGAAGAAGTAGTAGTACGTGTTTTTGTCGTTGTTTTCCTTGTGTTTTTTTGTTTTTGTATGATTTTGTTTTGTTTTCGTTTGTTAATCTGTTTTTCTTTTGTGTGTGTGTGTTTGTATGTTTTCCTGTTTTGTTTGTGTATTGTATAATTTTATTCATTCACTCGTTGAGGCTTAAAACACCCTAATTTGATAAAGCTTTCGTAGAAGTTGTGGTGTTAGTATTTCCATGGGTAGTGTTATGAGCCTAGTGATAGTTCAACAAGACTTCGGCACCATGAATACGAAAAACAGAGAGAAGGAGGAGGAGGAGGAGGAGGAGGCGGCGGCGAAGGAAGGAAAGAAAGTGGAATTGGGGGGAAGGGGAGGAAAGACAAGATAAAGAGAGAGAAAGAAAAGAAAGGAAAGGGAGGGAAGAGAGAGAGGGAGGGGGAGGGAAAGGGAGAGAAGAGGAAAGGTCACTGCCCATA
The DNA here is from genome assembly GCF_024679095.1 of Eriocheir sinensis. Lineage (NCBI taxonomy): Eukaryota > Metazoa > Arthropoda > Malacostraca > Decapoda > Varunidae > Eriocheir > Eriocheir sinensis. The sequence continues at coordinate 12,828,346 of NC_066526.1, forward strand.
TTTTTAAACATTTCGGGGCCGACACACACTGGATCTGTATCTGGATCTATGATGCGCAGGACACCCGTACAGGTGCATAACACGCATATTTGTGTTGGCTGTTGGGGGGACGGGGGAGCCGAGTGTGCAGGGGAGGGAAGTGAATCAGGTGTAATTGTTAGTGTTGGTGTGTTGTGGTGACAAATGAGTGTATTTGTTTTCTGAATGCGCTTATTTTACCGAAGTTAAAATCAGTTGAGGGAGGCTGTTCCAGTCACGTATGGTGCGTGGAAAGTATGAGTGCTTGTATGCGTCAGTGTGATATATTTGGTATTTATGGATGTGTGTGTTACGAGTACGTTGAGTGTTTGCGTTGTGTAGGTATGTTTGTGGGTCAGTGGCAATGTGAGTTTGTGATCTTGTACAAAAGTGTAAGTCTGTGTGCTTGTCTGCGTAAGTGAAGAGGTTCCATGTTTATCTGTTGTTTGATCCGTGTTGTGATGCCAGGCGTACGAGTGTAATTGTTTGTAATGAACCTTGCCGCCTTGGTGTTGATTTATTCTAACCTATCAATGTTTCTGTGCGTGTAAGGATCCCACACCGTGGAGCAGTATTCAAGTGTTGGCCTCACAAGTGTGTCATAAGCTATGTGTTTTACATCAACACAGTTGCTATCCATATACAGTTGCCTTGTCCGCTCTCGTATGGAGTATGCATCTCACGTTTGGGGGGGGCTCCACTCACACAGCTCTTCAGGACAGAGTTTAATCTAAGTCTCATCAGCTCTCCTCCTCCTACTGATAGTCTTCTACCTCTAAAATTCCGTCGTGATGTTGCCTCTCTTTCTATCTTCTATCGCTATTTTCACGCTGACTGCTCTTCTGAACTCGCTAACTGCATGCCTCCCCCCCTCCCGCGGCCCCGCTGCACACGACTTTCTACTCATGCTCATCCCTATACTGTCCAAACCCCTTATGCAAGAGTTAACCAGCATCTTCACTCTTTCATCCCTCACGCTGGTAAACTTTGGAACAATCTTCCTTCATCTGTATTTCCTCCTGCCTACGACTTGAACTCTTTCAAGAGGAGGGTATCAGGACACCTCTCCTCCCGAAATTGACCTCTCTTTCGGCCACCTCTTTTGATTCTTTTTAAAGGAGCAGCGTGTAGCGGGCTTTTTTTGATTGCTTCCTTTTTGGTGTGCCCTTGAGCTTCTCCTTTGTTGTAAAAAAAAAAAGTATGCAGTTATGTAAATTCCTCCTCAGGAACCCCAGAGTTCGGTTGGCTGTGGCACTGACGTGGCCTCTGTGAGTGTTGAATTTTAGGTTAGTGGAGAGGTGGACACCAAGATACTTGTGTGTGTGGACTGATTCTAGTTCTGAATTAGGGAGAGTGTAAGTGTGATGGACACACACACACACACACACACACACACACACACCTGGTCTGTACAATCAACCGCCGCCCCACCGGCGACAGACCGGCCCCCCTAGCATCCGCCATCGACGCCTTTACGGCTACGCAATGTCCCACCTTCAACCCTGAAGAGCCCTTACAGCAGCGCCACCTTGACGAGGCAGCCTCCGAACACCGCCTATCCAATCTTCTGTCCCACGCTAACCAGGTTGACAGAGCGCGGCTCCTTGCTGCCCGGGCTCCTCACAGCGGCGCCTGGCTCTCGGCCCTTCCCGTCGAGAGACTCGGGCTTCTCCTCCCCGACGAGGCGGTCCGGACAGGAGTAGCCCTGCGACTGGGAGTCAACACACAGCAGCCCCACCGTTGTCGCTGCGGAGCCATGGCGGACAGGCTGGGACACCACAACCTGTCCTGCAAGAGAGACCCCGGTCGCCTGCCCCGCCACGCAGCCCTCAACGATGTGGTGTACAGGGCACTGTCATCTGCCGGTGTGGCGGCCATCCTCGAGCCGCGGGGTCTAGACCGCGGCGATGGACGCCGTCCCGACGGCATCACTATTTACCCATTCACGCAGGGCAAGATGCTAGCGTGGGACGCCACCTGCGTGAACACCTTCGGCAGCACCCACCTCATCGACTGCGCTACCACAGCAGGCGCTGCCGCACGCTCCGCCGAGGCCCGGAAACGGCAGCGCTACGCCGACCTCGGTCAGCGGTATGACTTCATGCCGCTGACGGTGGAGACGACCGGAGTCCTCGGTCCCGCCTTCAGCGACCTCATCAAGACCCTCGGCAGGCGCATCCGAGAGAGGACGGGGAAAAGCGGGAAACGGAGTGGCTGCGGCAGCGGGTCAGTCTCGCAGTGATCCGCGGGAACGCAGCAGCGCTATGCCAGCAGCGCCCCACATAAGACCCAACTCGTTCTATATTTTGTTATTCTTTATGTATAATTCTTTAGTTTTTTGTATTATTTATCTGTAGTATAGTAAAAGATATGGTTGAGTGCCACAGTCATCGGCGTTCCGGCAGGGGCCGATGAATTGCAATGCGAACAATCTAACCGATTGTTCCCATCGTAACTCCCTTCCGGATGGAGGCTCTTATCACACACACACACACACACACACACACACACACACACACACACACACACACACACACACACACACACACACACACACACACACACACACACACACACACACACACACACACACACACACACACACACACACACACACACACACACACACACACACACACACACACACACACACACACACACACACACACACACACACACACACACACACACACACACACACACACACACACACACACACACACACACACACACACACACACACACACACACACACACACACACACACACACACACACACACACACACACACACACACACACACACACACACACACACACACACACACACACACACACACACACACACACACACACACACACACACACACACACACACACACACACACACACACACACACACACACACACACACACACACACACACACACACACACACACACACACACACACACACACACACACACACACACACACACACACACACACACACACACACACACACACACACACACACACACACACACACACACACACACACACACACACACACACACACACACACACACACACACACACACACACACACACACACACACACACACACACACACACACACACACACACACACACACACACACACACACACATTTAATATGGCTTTCGCAGATGTTGTGGTGTCAGTATTTCCATGAGTAGTGATATGACCCTAATGAGAGTTTGACGTGGCTTCTACACCCACATTTGACAAAGCTTTCGTAGAGGTTGTGGTGTCGGTATTTCCAAGGGTATCCTCTCCTCCCGAAATTGACCTCTCTTTTGGCCGCTCATTACTTTTGTCTTTGTGGGAACAGCGATTAATGGGCTTTTTTTTTTTACACCTTTTTTGTTGCCCTTGAACTGTTTCTTTAGTTGTAAAAAAAAATGAGACTTGTGATAGTTCGATAAGGCTTCTTCACCTTGATAACCAGACTAATCTCCGTTGTGGCCCTGAGAGATAGCTGTTGTGAGAGCCGAGAGGGTCTGTTAACACGTGCTTTATATGGACTGTCCGCTTGTTTGTTTCCCACTTCTTTTCTCCTATAGAGTAACTAATGTCTGAATTCATAACATGCGAGAAAGAAACTTAAGAAATAATCCCGTATAACTCGCCCAGAGCTTCGACGAGAATAAAAAAAAAAGATAAAATGTAGAAGACTCAAGCCGAGGAAGGATTTAAGAAGAGTGAATAGATGCACCCGCTGGCCAATGACCCTCCTTGAGCTGTGAAAGGTGGGGGGGGGGGAGGTAGGAATAAAGAGGAAGGGGGGGGAGGGGAGGGGGCCCTGACCTTTCCTCTTCTCTCCCTTTCCCTCTCCTTCTCTCTCTCTTCCCTCCGTCCCCCCGCTCTCTCTCTCTCTCTCTCTCTCTCTCTCTCTCTCTCTCTCTCCATTTCTTCTTCTTCTTCTTCTTCTTCTTCTTCTTCTTCTTCTTCTTCTTTCATTCTTCCTGTCTTTGTCTCCTCATTGTCTTAAGTTTTTTTCTTTTTTGTTTTCTTTTTGTTTTGGTCTTTCTTTTTTTCTTGCACTTGTTTTCTCCTTCCTCCATTTTCCTTCTTTTTTTTATTTATTACCTGTATCGTTTTAATCCTCCTCCTCCTCCTCCTCCTCGTCCTTCTCCTCTTCCTCTTCCTCCTCCTCTTATTATTCTATTCTATTATTATATCCTGTCTTATTATTATTATTATTATTATTATTATTATTATTATTATTATTATTATTATTATTATTATCATTAAAGTATCGTATGTCTTCTTCTTCTTCTTCTTCTTCTTCTTCTTCTTCTTCTTCTTCTTCTTCTTCTTCATCTTCTTCATCTTCTTCATCTTCTTCTTCTTCATCTTCATCTTCATCTTCATCTTCATCTTCATCTTCATCTTCATCTTCTTCTTCTTCTTCTTCTTCCCTGCAGCGGCTAGTGACGAGGCCTTTGTAGCGCCCATCCACGACACACACACACACACACACACACACACACACACACACACACACACACACACACACACACACACACACACACACACACACACACACACACACACACACACACAGGTATTCCGTGGGAGGGAGGGAAGGACCGAACATTGATACCAAGGACGAGCGATTTTTTTTCCCTTTTTTTCCACCCTCGGCAGACGCTTCCTCTTGGCGCCGCGGGTGATTTAGGAAGAATTCGTGTTTTTTTTTATAGCCTTGCGATTGATATATTTACCGTGTGACGTACTTCATCGTATAATTTAATCGCAGTTAATTCGTGTCCGCTAACATTTCGTACGTACCAAGGTTTACTACAGCGAAGTTTATTGGTGGTAAGATAGTAAGATAAGAGTTGGGGACATAGCTATAGTTTTATTTTATTTTATTTTTTTAGGTGGTGCCTGATGCGCTGGTAGGCTGTTTGAGGGGCGGATTTTATTTAGAGTGGCTCCTGTGAATCCAGCGTTGAGGAGGGTATCAAGACACCTCTCCTCCCGAAATTGACCTCTCTTTTTGGCCATTCCTTTGACCTCTATTCAGGAGCAGTAAGTAGCGGGCTTTTTTAATATTTTTCTTTACGCCCTTGAACTGTCTCCTTTGCTGTAAAAAAAAAAAAAAAAAAAATATCCCATCTCATTTCCGTAGCTGCTGACCGATATCTATAACAACAAAGAACGAAAAGCATCAATATTCAACAGTTTTAGCGCTAACTTTGATTTTCTCACGTTACTTGTGTAGGTACGAGAATCTGAGGCATAAAAATGATAGATACGATATGTGGTTGATAAGATAATTTGACACCGCTGGTCAACGTTGCCAGACTGTCGTACTCAGCCTCTTATATTTAACGACTTCCGACCCCAAAGATTCATTTATATTTATCGTTAAAATAGTTAACTCCTGATGTTTCCTGGCAATACATAGGCGCCAGAAACCGGTAAATACTATGCTCTGAGTACGATAATCTGGCAACGGTGGCTGTGATGTATGACTTGCTTTGGCCCATGCATGCTGCCCCCCCCGTCCTCCTCTTAGACGAGACCTTTCCTTCCTGTTCCTTTCCTTTCCTTTCCTTTCCTTTCCTTTCCTTTCCTTCCTGTTCCTTTCCTTTCCTTTCCTTTCCTTTCCTTTCCTTTCCTTCCTTCCCATTCCATTCCACTCTATCCCCTTCCTTTCCTTTCCATTCCTTTCCTTTCCTTCCCGTTCCTTTCCTTTCCATTCCTTTCCTATCCTTTCTTTTCCATTCCTTTCCTTTCCTTTCCTTTTCTTTCCATTCTATCCCCTTCCTTTCTTTTCCTTTCCATTCCTTTCCTTTCCTTCCCGTTCCTTTCCTTTCCTTTCCATTCCTTTCCTTTCCTTCCCGTTCCTTTCCTTTCCTTTCCTTTCCTTTCCTTTCCTTTCCTTCCTTCCCATTCCATTCCACTCTATCCCCTTCCTTTCCTTTCCTTTCTTTTCCATTCCTTTCATTTCCTTTCCTTTTCTTTCCATTCTATCCCCTTCCTTTCTTTTCCTTTCCATTCCTTTCCTTTTCCTTCCTTTCCATTCCTTTCCTTTCCTTCCCGTTCCGTTCCTTTCCTTTCCTTTCCATTCCTTTCCTTTCCTTTCCTTTCCTTTCCTTCCCTTTTCTTTCCTTTCATTTCATTTCCTCTCCTTTCCTTTCCCTTCCTTTCCTTTCCTTCCCGTTCCTTTCCTTTCCTTTCCCTTCCTTTCCTTCCCGTTCCTTTCCTTTCCTTTCCTTCCTTCCCATTCCAATCCACTATCCCCTTCCTTTTTTTTCCATTCCTTTGCTTTTCTTTCCTTTCCATTCCTTTCCTTTCCATTCCATTCCACTCTATCCCCTTCCTTTCCATTCCTTTCCATTCCATTCCACTCTGCCCCCTTCCTTTCCATTCCTTTCCTTTCCATTCCTTTCCTTTCCATTCCTTTCCTTTCCATTCCTTTCCTTTCCATTCCTTTCCTTTCCTTTCCATTCCATTCCATTTTATCCCTTTCCTTTCCTTTCCTTTCCTTTCCTTTCCATTCCATTCCATTCCATTTTATTCCTTTCCTTTCCCTTCTATTCCTTTCCTTTCCTTTCCTTTCCTTTCCTTTCCTTTCCTTTCCTTTCCTTCCCCTTCCTTTCCTTTCCTTCCCCTTTCTTTCCTTTCCTTCCTTTCCATTTCATTCCACTCTATCCCCTTCCCTTTCCTTTCCTTTCCTTCCCATTCCATTCCCTCCCTCTCCCTTCCCTTCCCTTCCTCTCCCTCACCTTCGATTCCTCTATCTTGTTTTCGTAAAGGTAATCCGCCAGCGCCTTAAGAATACAAAAGGTTATAAAGTGTTGTCTCGTACGTGAAAAAGTGATGGGTGACATTTCCCGCGTCTCGGTGCTGCCCTCTGACGGTTGTTCCTGGTGTCATAATTTTTATAGTTCACGTCATCTATAGATTTTGCGTCTCATCCTCTATGGGCGTATACTTTGGGCGTCTTTGATTTCATGGGTTTTTCTTCTTCTTCTTTCTGTCTTTTCATTATCTCAAGTTATTATTTTTTTTCTATTTCAGTTTTCTTTTTCTTTTTTTCGTTCTTGTTTTTTTCTCTGTCCTTTTTTTCTTCCTCTGTTTCCTCTTCCTCCTCTTCCTCCTCCTCTTTCTTTCATTTTTCCTTTTTTCTCAAGTTATTTTTTTTATTTTAGTTTTATCTTTCGTTTTTTCGTTCTTGTTTTTTTGTCTTTTCCTTCCTCTGTTTCCTCCTCCTCCTCTTCTTCCTTCTCCTCCTCCTCCTTTCTTCACTTTTTCCTCTTTTCTCATGTTATTTTTCTCTCTTCTTTTCGTGTTTTCTTTTTCCTTTTTTCGTTTATTTTCTACATTTTTTCCTCCTCTGTTTCCTTCTCCTCCTCCTCCTTTCTTCCCTTTTTCCTTTTTTCTCAAGTTATTTTTTCTTTTCTTTCAATGTTTTCTTTTTCCTTTTTTTCGTTTATTTTCTACATTTTTTCCTCCTCTGTTTCCTCCTCCTCCTCCTTCCCTTTTTCCTCTTTTCTGTTCTTCTGAGTTAAGTTAGTAATGGCCTCAGTTAGCATTGTTTTCATTTTATCAGTGGTATATAATCGTTATCTTCCTTTTATGATAGTAAGTGTAGTTGTCTGTATCTGTGTCAGTTTATATAATTATTTTGTTAGTATTATTTTGTTAAGTATTTTTATTTTTTATTTTACACGTCATGCGTTTTTTTACGCTTTCTCTATATCTGTTTGTCTGTATAAGTGTTCGTCTCTTTCTCTGCCTATCTATCTTTTAATCAATCTCTATATTCATATCTATCGGTCTATCTATATTCATATCTATCGATCTATCTATATCTATTCATACCTATCTTTCTACTTTTTATCCAAATATATCTAGTTACATCTATTTGTCTATTTGTATATCTATCTATCTAACTAACAAGCTAACTGTCTATTTGTCTATTTTGTCTGTCTGTATATCTATCTACCTAACTAACTAACTAACTGTATTTGTCTATTTGTCTATTTGTATATCTATCTACCTAACTAACTAACTCACTGTATTTGTCTATTGTCTATTTGTGTATATCTATCTACTTAACTAACTAACTAACAAACTAACTGTATTTGACTGTCTATCTCTCTATCTATCTGTCTATCAAACAAAAACAACCTTGTGCTTTACCCTGTGACGTGAATTCTTGATTGCATGAGAGAGTGACATTCTTGAAGGTCGTCCTTGTATTGGGGTGGAACGACGAGCAGTTATTTTGGCTCAAGGTTGAAGGGAGACTGAATACCTTTGTAGCTATTGCAGTGAACGGTTTCCCGGGTGTTGAAATCTATTATGGAACTGTTTGCGGCGTCTTGAATCTCTTGTCGAGGTCTGGAACGCCTCTATTCTTTTGTTTTGTTTCTTCGGGGGATTGGAAGCTGTTTCGTGGTGTTGTGATACGTGTTCGATCCGCTTTGTGAGTCGTTTGAAACACTTGGGAATGTTTCGATCTCTTCCTTTGAGTTTGTGTTTGATATAATGTTTGTATTAAATGGTAGATAGATAGGCAGATAGATAATAAAAAGATAGATATTGAGATGGATAGATATAGATTGATAGACAGATAGATAGATGTATTTTGAGTTATGTATGTGACTTGAATATATTAGTGAACTTATGTATGAATGTATTTGATGTATGTTATCGGTCATGTCACAGTAATAGCTTATGAGTCAGAAAACCGGAAAATACAGTGTGGTGAATACGGGAATTTGATAATGAAAGGCATGATATTTTTTTTTTTTTTACAATAGAGGAAACAGTTCAAGGGCAAAAAAAAGGAAACGATAATGAAAAAAAAAACGAAAACAGTAAATTAAAAAAAAATAACTTGAGGAAAAGGGAAAGAGGGGAGAAAGGAGGAGGAGGATTGGGAGGAAACAGAGGGGCAAAAAAAAAAAAGGAAACAATAATGAAAAAAAAATACGAAAACACCAAAAGAAAAGAAAAAAATAACTTGAGGAAAACGGAAAGAAAAGAGGCGGAGGAGGAGAAAAGGGAGAAAACAGAGGAAGAAAAAAATACAGAAAAAAACAACGAAAAACAGAAAGAGAAAACTAAAATAAAAAATGAAATAACTTGAGATAATAAAGAGACAGAAAGAAGGAGGGAGAAAATTGCCTCTATCAGGATGTTGCTGCGGTTACCAGGAAGCCAAGGTCGGTATACTCAACACTCCCACCTCTCACATCCACTGTCTCCAAAGCCCGAAAAAGCGATTAACCGAGTTCTCACGGGTGTGTTCTTAGGTTCATGGTACAGAGGAAGGGTCAAACAACCACCAGGGTCATGAAACTACCTCTGGAAAAAGCGATTAACCGAGTTCTCGTGGGTGCGTTCTTAGGTTCATGGTACAGGGGAAGGGTCAAACTACCACCAGGGTCATGAAACTACCTCTGGAAAAAGCGATTAACCGAGTTCTCATGGGTGTGTTCTTAGGTTCATGGTACAGAGGAAGGGTCAAACTACTACCAGGGTCATGAAACTACCTCTGGAAAAAGCGATTAACCGAGTTCTCATGGATGTGTTCTTAGGTTCATGGTACAGAGGAAGGGTCAAACTACTACCAGGGTCATGAAACTACCTCTGGAAAAAGCGATTAACCGAGTTCTCATGAGTGTGTTCTTAGGTTCATGGTACAGAGGAAGGTCAAAACTACTAGGGTCATGAACTTCTCTGACAGTTAAAAATCATCGTCTCAAGAGGTGTTCGTACAGAGGAAGGGTCAAACTACTACCAGGGTCATGAAACTACCTCTGGAAATGCCCAAAAATCCCGCCCCTCTCATCCACTATCTCCAAAGCCCGAAAAAGGGATTAACCGAATTCTCATGGGTGTGTTTTTAGGTTCATGGTACAGAGGAAGGGTCAAACTACCACCAGGGTCATGAAACTACCTCTGGAAATGCCCAAAACTCCCGCCTTTCACATCCACTATCTCCAAAGCCCGAAAAAGGGATTAACCGAGTTCTCATGGATGTGTTCTTAGGTTCATGGTACAGAGGAAGGGTCAAACTACTACCAGGGTCATGAAACTACCTCTGGAAATGCCCCAAACTCCTATGAAAACCGTGTCGGATGTGTGAGCTTGGGAAATGTTCGAAAGTGTGACCCCGGAGTTCTCGGCCGCGCAGTTAGCTCAGAGGAGAGGAAGCTGAGAGGTCACGCCGCATAGCAGGCAATGACCTCTCTTGATCCGGGGGTGGGGGGGCGGAGAAAGAGAGAGAGAGAGAGAGAGAGAGAGAGAGAGAGAATGATTACAAAAAAAAAACACCAACACACACTTTTAAATAACAAACGATATACTAATCTAACATTCTTTCCATTCCCAGTCAATTATCTCGTCTTAAAGAAAAAGAAAAACTTAACTCCTCCCCTCCCCCCCAAAAAAGAAGTCACGTGATACAGATAGTTCTTGCGCCCACGTTTCCTGTTGGTGCCGAGGCGGGTGTGTGTGGGTTGCCAGCTATCGAGGAAGAGAAGGTCGCCGCTGCTGTGGGTTGGGCAAGGCGAGGCGAGGTGAGGCAAGAAGCAAGACTGGTTGGTTGGCGGGCTCACGATATCTGGTTCTAGTCGGATAGTGGGCTAAAGTTACCGCTAGGCTCGACGGACTTATGCTAACTTGTGAACGGGAAAGGTTATTGGCCTATGATATACCTGTACATACCTTTTGCTACCTTTATGGACAGACTTATGCACACCTGTGAACGGGGGAGGTTATTGGCTTATACCTTTCAGTACCTTTCTGTACCTTTTGTTACCTTTATCATTTTTTTCTGGGCCCATGACATAGTTCTAGTCCGGGTTGAGAGGTGGTCTTCAGGACAGCATGTGGGTAGTCTTAGGCCACTCGGCGGTGACTGAAAAATTGCCAGCTTGTTTGTCGCGGAGGGAGAGACACGAACCTTATTTTCTTCGGGGTAGCGGGGAGGAGGAACAACACGAGAGAAGCAAAGTACTCGTGGCATCCTTTCGGAGTGACGCAGAAGCAAAGCGTACGCCTCAGCCACCGCCTCCCCTTGAAGCTCATAAACTCATTACCTGTTTTGCTTAGCTCGCGAAATCAAGTTGTCGTGGGATAATGAGCTAAGGTTACGCTTCACTAAGCTCACAGACTCACCCACGACTTTAAACGATAGATAGGGTACTGGCTTCTGTTTAATCTATCTGCCTGTCTACCTATCTACCTTTACCTGTGTTTTCTTTGGCTTACGTAATCTACTTCCCGTTGGTAGTGAGCTAAGGTTACTCTTCACTAACCTCACAAAGTCACCCTGAGCGATAGAGAGATAGCCTTCTTTATCTATCTACCTGTCTACCAATCTACGTCTACCTGTGTTTTCTTTGGCTTACGTAATCTACTTCCCGTTGGTAGTGAGCTAAGGTTACTCTTCACTAACCTCACAAAGTCACCCTGAGCGATAGAGAGATAGCCTTCTTTATCTATCTACCTGTCTACCTATCTACCATTCTACCTTAACCTGTGTTTTCTTTGGCTTACGAAATCTAGATCCCGTTGGTAGTGAGCTAAGGTTACTCTTCACTAACCTCACAAAGTCACCCTGAGCGA
>NC_066526.1:12844982-12849982 GCF_024679095.1 Eriocheir sinensis
CCAGTGAAGTTTATCGTGCGGCTTGAAGACCATCCTCGGAGTAGTACGCTTTGCTTCTACAACGTCACGAGTACTTTGTTGCCTGTTGTCCTTGTTGCGCGCTACCAGGCAGACCGTTAAGTGACTCTGGGTACCCGTGAAGTTCATCGTGCGGCTTGAAGACCATCCTCGGAGTAGTACGCTTTGCTTCTACGACGTCACGAGTACTTTGTTGCGTGTTGTTCTTGTTCCCCGCTACCAGGCAGACCGTGAAGTGGCGCGAAGCTTATCTTGACCGCCCTCGAGGTTGTACGTTTTGCCTCTTCGTCACTTCAAAAGGAAAACATGAGTACTTTGTGTCCCTCGTGTTGACCTTGTTCCCCGCTACCCGGAAGGCCGTAAAGTGATTCTGGATTCTCGTGAGGTTTATCCTGTGGCTTGAAAACCGTCCTCGAGGTCATATACTTTGCCTCTGCGCCGCTTCAAAAGGATGATAAGTGCTGTTGTTCGTCGTTACGTAATTACCAGACCATCAGCGTAAATCACTCCCGCCATAATGATGCATAATAAGTGAAGAAGATGACCACGATAAGGCTTCTGGTAACACGAAGAACGAGTACCTCTCATTCTTCTTCGGTAGCTTCTTCGAACTGACTCTGTTTGCATAAAGGAACACGATAAGGATTCTAGCAACACGAAGACCTCATAGTGACCTCCCGTTCTTCGTCTTCGGCACCAGCATCGGAGTCCTCAATTTGCGTAAGGAAACACGGTAAGGATTCTAGCAACACGAAGACCTCATAGTGACCTCCCGTTCTTCGTCTTCGGCAGCATCAAAGTCCTTCATCTGCATAAGGGAACACGGTAAGGCTCCTGGTAACACGAAGACCTCATAGTAACCTTCCATTCTTCGTCGTCTTCTTCGGCAGTGGCATCGAACTCAGTCCATTCGCGTGATCCATTAGTTCCCGAAGAATATAAAAGGGACTAGAGCGAAAGTGAACGAGCCAGAAAGTAAAGAAAAAGGAATACCTCCCCTTCTTCCTCTTCTAAGTCTTCATCGGCAGTGGCATCGAAATCAGACCATTCGCATCATTCATAAGTCCCCGAAGAATACATACGGGCGAGCAAATAAACCGACAACAAACAAGTTCAACACGAAGACGATCCACCTCCCCTTCTTCTTCGTCTTCTTCGTCAGCGTCATCGAACTCACCCCCTCCACGTCATTCATAAGTCCCCGAAGAATATATACGAGCGAGTAAACCAACAACAAACGAATCCAACACGAAGGCCATCCACCTCCCCTGCTTCTTCGTCTTCTTCGTCAGCGTCATCGAACTCACCCCCTCCACGTCATCCATAAGTCCCCGAAGAATATATACGAGCGAGTAAACCAACAACAAACAAGCCAGTGAGTGAAGAAGAAGCAACTCCGGGCAACATATAAACATTGAAAAAACTGAACATCTGCGGTGACATCTCTAAAAAAGAAAAGAAAAAAAAGACCGAAGAACTCACACTCAAAGCCAACACACACACACGTGGACAAACACCTGTAATATGTCAAAGGTATGTTACCAGGTGAACGGAATTGGGTGAACGAGGGCGTATCCACATAGCTAAGAACGGGAGAAGGGAGGGAGGAGGGAGAGGGAGAGAAGGGAAGGGGGGAAGGAAGGGAATAGAAGAGGAGGATGAGATGAAGAGGACGAAGGGAAGAAGGAAGGAGAAGAGAAGGGGAAGGAAGGAAGAACCATAAAAAAGGAATGATATAGAAAACGAAGATAAGAGGGAAGGGGAGTAATGAACGAAGGGTGAAGGAGAATGAAAGAGAACGAAAGGAGGGAAGGGAGAAGGGGAAGGAAGGAGGAGGAGGAGGAGGAGAGAGGGGAAGCAGGAGTCTCAGTGGCGGGGTTGGAGCGCGGAGTGGTTGAGTAAGGCAGTGAAAGGAGTTTACCTGCGGCTCGGCTCTCCGTCCAAGGTAAAGGTTTAAATGGCAACTTGAAGACGGTGAGTGTGGCAGCCGTTCAAAGAGATATACGTGTCTGTGTGTGTGTGTGTGTGTGTGTGTGTGTGTGTGTGCTTAGCTGTTCCTCCTCCTCACATAGCTACTACTACTACTACTACTACTACTACTACTACTACTACTACTATTACTACTATTACTACTACGCTAATTGAGATGAGGTAATTGATATAGGGTAATCTTTTTTAATGAGACGTGATGAAATAGTATGTGTGTGTGTGTGTGTGTGTGGGTGAGTGGGTGGGTGTGAAGATGGAGAAAATATACAAGTCGGAGGAAAGAAGGAAGAGAAAAGAAAGAAGAAAGAAAATAATGAAGGAAAGAAAGTATGAAGGATGGATGAATAAAAAGGAAATAGAAGGAGGAGGTGAAGGAGGAGAAAGGAAGAAATGAGGAGAGAGAAAGGAATCAAGAAATGGAAGAATGAGAGAGAAAGGCAGAAAAGAAAATTAACAGGAAAAAAACAGGAAAAAAAGCGAATGGAGGGAACAATAGAATAAAGGAGGGAAATAAGAGATAACGGAGTAAAAAACGAAGCAAAAGAAATAAAAGAAAAAATAAATAAATAGAGAATGATGATAAGAAGGAACTCATAAAAGAAGGAAAAGAAGAAGGAATAGGGAAAAGATGATGTTTAAGAGGAAAAGAAAAAAAGTGAAAGGAGGAAGAATGGAAAAAGGAAATGACGAAGAGAAGGAAAGGGAGGAGAAGGAGGAGGAGGAGGAGGAGGAGGAGGAGGAGGAGGAGGAGGAAAGGAAGGAGGAGCCGCGACCTGTTGCTTCCAGACCTCTCTCTCTCTCTCTCTCTCTCTCTCTCAAATCTGCCTTTCACTTTCTTAAGCTTTCACTTCTCATTCTCTTTGTCTGTCTGTCTGTATGTATGTGTGCATGTATGTGCGTATGTGTGCGTGTGCGTATAATCCACGCACACACTCACACACGCACGAACCGGAAGTGGAGCCCAAGGAAGGATGGTCACGTGTCCTGATGATGTCATTATCGCTCTCTCTCTCTCTCTCTCTCTCTCTCTCTCTCTCTCTCTCTCTCTCTCTCTCTCTCTCTCTCTCTCTCTCTCTCTCTCCTAATCCTTTCCTTTGTTTCTCCTCCTCCTCCTCTTCCTCTTCCTTATAATCCATATATTTTTCTGCTTCGTTTTCATTTCCTCTTCTCTTATTCTTCATTTTCTTCTTTTTCTTCTTCTTTTCATACTCTTATTCATATTATTCTCTTCTTCGTTTTGGTTGTAAATGAGCCAGGTAGAACACGCAGCAACGGTTCTAAGTTCAACAAATACAGATTCAGCAAAGACATAGGCAAGAATCAGTTTACCAATAGAGTGGTGGATGAGTGGAACAGGCTTGGGAGTCATGTTGTGGGTGCCAATACCATAGATGCATTCAAGAGGAGGTTGGATAAGTGTATAGTGAGGTAAGGTGGGGTTAGGCTTACAGGAGGTGCCTTGTATGGACCAACCGGCCTCTTGCAGACTCCTTACGTTCTTATGTTCTTATGTTCACCTTCATCTTCTTGTTCTTGTTCTTCTTCCTTGGCATCTTCTTTATCCTCTTCATCTTATTCTTGTTCTTCCTCCTCCTCTCTCTTCTCCTCCTCCTCTTCCTCTTCTTCCTCCTCCCGCATTCGTTGTGAAGAAATAAAAGGATTGAACACAAGGACTTAAGTAATCCAACTCTCCTATGCTTAGCGGCGTTCGCGAGACACTCCCTACACACACACACACACACACACACACACACACACACACACACACACACACACACACACACACACACACATACACACACACACATGTTTTAGTTCGTGTATTATTTTCGTCTCTGTTTCTCCTACCCCCAAAGAGAGAGAGAGAGAGAGAGAGAGAGAGAGAGAGAGAGCATGAGGCTGACACTGACAAGACAAAAAAGAGAGAAAAGTTTCCGTCCTGCTCTCTCTCTCTCTCTCTCTCTCTCTCTCTCTCTCCTTGATTTGTCAGAGAGAGAGAGAGAGAGAGAGAGAGAGAGAGAGACTTAGTTCAATAGAGAGACAGACAGACACATTGGCACATATTCTCCTCCTAACTCATTTATCTTCTGTCAGCGTAAACACATTATGATCAGATTCTTCCTCTTCCTCTTCCTCCTCCTCCTCCTCCTCTTCCTCTTCCTCTTGGCAACCTCTTTCTCCTTCCTCTAATTTTTTCTTCTCTTCGTCTTCTTTTAATTTTATCTTCTTCATTTTTCACTTCCCTTTTGCTTCTTTTCTTTCTTTCTTTCCTTATTCCTCCTCCTCCTTTTTCTTTCTTTTGTTTTTTCTTCCTTTTTCATTCTTTTATTTCCATTTTTTTTATCTCTTTGATCGTCTTTTGTTTCTTGGGTGTCTTCTTCCTCCTCTTCCTTCTCTTCCTCTTCCTTCTCCTTCTCTTTGCGTGTATTTCTCTCTTTCATGATTACTCTTTTTTTCTCATTTCATTTCAATTATTTTCTTTTTCTTTTTCTTCTCATTTCTTTCATTGTTGTTGTCATATCTTTTCTTACTGTCATTCTTCCTCCCTTCTTCCTCCCTTCCTTCCTTCCTTTCTTCATTCATTCCTTTTCTTCCTGTCTACTTCTCTTTCTTTCTTCTATCGTTTTCCTCACCTCATCTCCTCCTGCTCCTCTTCCTCCTTCTCTTCCTTTCCTTTTTTCCTACGTTTCTTCGCCTATTCCATCTTTTACCTCACTTTATCTTCTCCACCTCCTCCTCCTTCTCCTCTCTCCTTTCTTTCACCTCTTCCTTCCTACGTTTCTTCCTTACTTCCATCTTTTTCTTTACCTTCTCTTCTCCTCCTCCTCCTCTTCTCTCCTTTCTTTCACCTCTTCCTTCCTACGTTTCTTCCTTACTTCCATCTTTTTCTTTACCTTCTTTTCTCCTCCTCCTCCTCCTCTTCTCTCCTTTCTTTCACCTCTTCCTTCCTACGTTTCTTCTCCTCCATCTATTACTTCACCTATCACCTCCTC
>NC_066526.1:12854982-12882482 GCF_024679095.1 Eriocheir sinensis
GATTATAGGCCCCGCAGTCCCTCCTACCTAACCTCATCACCATATCATCAGAAAGTGTTGTGACCCTCCCAGCAGAGTATACCAACAGTTTCCACCTCCATTGTCTCTTTACGGGCGTCTAAGGTGTTCGGGGTCGCTGAAGAGGTAGATTATAGGCCCCGCAGTCCCCCCTCTCTAACCTCATCACCATATCATCAGAAAGTGTTGTGACCCTCCCAGCAGAGTACACCAACAGTTTCCACCTCCATTGTCTCTTTACGGGCGTCTAAGGTGTTCGGGGTCGCTGAAGAGGTAGATTATAGTCCCCGCAGTCCCTCCTATCTAACCTCATCATCTCATAAGGTAATAGTTTTAAGAAGTTACCGCTGCCACATTACTTACCGGCTAAAGTGTCGCTATCAATCATGAGTGCCAACGTCCTCATGATGGCACGCCGGTCCCTCGCAGTGCCAAGTTTGAGGTTAACAATGCCAAACCGATGACTCAAGGAAACACTAATGATGGAAGAGGAAGGAAAAGATGGATGAAAAAGGGGAAAAGAAAAGAGGAAAGGAGAAGAAATGTAAAAAGAGGTTAACCATGCCAAACCGATGACTCAAGGAAACACTAATGATGGAAGAGGAAGCAAAAGATGGATGAAAACGAGGAAAAAAGGGGAAAAATAAGAAAGGAAAGGAGAGATAATGTAAAAAGAACACAAATGACTCAAAAAAACACCAATTGACCTATCTTTCGGCCACTTCTCTTAACCCTTTTGTAGGAAGTGAGTTGCGTTTTTTTTTTTAATATTCTTTCCCTTTAAGCTGTTTCTTCTGCTGTAAAAATGGTGGAAGGAAGGAAAGAGGAAATAAAGGATAAAGATGAACGAAAAGGGGAAAGAAAAGGAAGAGAAAAAGGAGGGAGCAATACTAAGCGATTTCTAGCATCTGTGTTCGTCTCTGTCAGCTAAGGGCGGGTCAGTGTCAGATTCGTATATTATCTTCTGACACTCAGCGCGCCATTATTAATCATTCAAAATTCCTCTGTCGTAAATCTTTGCATTCTCAGTAGTTTATTTTTATTTTTTATTTAGTGTATGTACACGGAAGTGGAGTCAGTTTGTGAACGAGTGCAGATGTGTGTGTGTGTGTGTGTGTGTGTGTGTGTGTGTGTGTGTGTGTGTGTTTATCTATCTATATGTCTATCTATCTATCTATACGTCTTTCTATATTCTATCTATCCATCAATTTACATATCCATACCTTTTTATCTATCTATCTATCTATCTATCTTTATCGATTTATATCTATCTCTTGCTACGTATCTATCTATATGTCTATCTATTCTATCTATCCATCAATTTACATATCCATACTTTTTTATCTATCTATCTATCTTTCTATCGATTTATATCTATCTATATCTCTATCTACGTATCTTTATCTATCTATCTATCTATCTATCTAGCATCCACCTAAATTAGACCATCGCTAATTATCTACTCTCTCGGCGGCCCACAGAAGAGGCGGCTGCAGCAGGCGTGGTTATCGCTCCTGGGCAGTAGGGCGCGCCGGTTCCTGCTCGTGTCCCTGCTGTTCAGTGCCCTGCTCGCCGCGCAACTCATCACCAGCTACAGCAAGTCAGGTGAGGAGGGGGGGGGGGGGGGGAGTGAAAGAGACAGATTGACAGACAGAGGTAAATGGAATCGAATAGAGTAGAACAGAAAAAGACAGGGAATGAGAGAGAGAGAGAGAGAGAGAGAGAGAGAGAGAGAGAGAGAGAGAGAGAGAGAGAGAGAGAGAGAGAGAGAGAGAGAGAGAGAGAGAGAGAGAGAGATTAAGATAAGCTGAGAGACAGACAGACAGACAGATAGACATATTGAAAGACAGAGACAGACAGACAGATTAAGACAAATTGAGAGACACATTGAGAGACAGACAGACAGACGGGCAGAGAGAAAAGGACAGAAAAGGGAGAGAAAAAAACAAAAACAACAGAAAAGACGGAAAATAACAAAAAAACGGAAAGGCAAAAAAATACAGGAAAAGACAGAAAAATACAGAAAAAAACGATAGAAAAAGACAAAAAAAGACAAAAAGACAGAAAAAGAAAAAATACAGTAAAAAGAAAAAAACAGAATAATAAAAAAATACAAACACACACACACACACACACACACACACACACACACACACACACACACATACATACAAACACACACACATACAAACACACACACAATACCTAACCCCTCTCTCTCTCTCCCTCGGTAACAGCACCAACCACCACTGTACCAGACGATGACGAGGCCACGGCAGGATCTCCGGAGCAGCAAGCCACGTTGAAAGCGGCCTACCCCACCGTGAAGAACCTGAACGTGAGTGTGAATGGCGGGAAGGGCGGGTGAAGGAGGGGAAGAAGGAAGGCAGGAGGAGGAGGCGGCGGCGGCGAAGAAGTATGGAAGGAGGGGAAGGAATGGAAATACAATTGGGGTAAAGTAGGAGGTAGAAAATGGAAGAATGGGGGAAGAGAGAAATAAATAAAGAAAGGAGGAGTGAAAGAGGGAAGAAATAAGGAAGGGTGGAAGAGGAAAGTAGAAGGAAGGAAGCTTGTAAGATGGGTAAGGAAGAAGGAAGGGAAGAAGGGGAAAAAGAAGGATGGATGGGGTGAAAGATGGGAAAGAAGAAGGAGAAGGAAGGAAGGATGAGAAGATGGGATAATGAAGGAAGGAAGGGACATACAGAAAGGACAGAAAGTTAGAGGTAAAGAGAAAGGAAGAACAAAAAGAAGAAGAAAAGGAAAAAGGAAGGAAAAAAGTTACAAATATTCCTCCTCCTTCTCCTCCTCCTCCACCACCACCACCACAAATATTCCTACTTTTCCTCCTCCTCCTCCACCTCCTCCTCCACCACCACCACAACCACAACCACAACCACCACCACCACCACAAATATTCCTACTCTTCCTCCTCTTCCTCCTCCTCCTCCTCCTCCTCCTCCTCCTCCTCCTCCTCCACCACCACCACCAGTAACCCCCCTCTCTCTCCCCCCCTCCAGATGAAACAGAGACAAGCGGACGCCACACGGGCCCGCCTCCTCGACGCTTTCGCCAACCTCGAGACCCGCGACCTGCAGAAGGCGATGAAGCTGTACGAGTCCACCTGGAACTCGGCGGCGGTGCAGAAGGCGAGGCTCGAACACGCCGTCATGTCCCTGAAGGTACGGGAGCCAGATAGATAGATAGATAGATAGATAGATAGATAGATAGATAGAGATAGATACATAGATAGATAGATAGATAGATAGATAGATAGAGATATAGACAGATAGATAGATAGAGAGATAGATGGGAAGTAAGAGAAGGAAGGGAGGAAGGAAGGAAAAAGGAAAGAATTACAATACTACTACTACTACTACTACTACTACTACTCTTCCTCCTCCTCCTCCTACTACTACTACTACTACTACTACTACTACTACTCTTCCTCCTCCTCCTCCTCCTCCTCCTCCTACTACTACTACTACTACTACTACTACTACTACTACTACTACTACTACTACTACTACTACTACTACTACTACTACTATAATAACGTTAACAATGCCTACAGATGACGCTCCTGGAGGAGGTAAGCGCCCATGGGTACGGGGACCTCATGGCAGCCGCGCACCACGCCCGCCCTCTGTCCGATACCCCACGCCCGGGCCCGCTACAGGTAAGGACAGGTGTTCGGGGCGCGCATTTCCCTTCTCTATGCCGGTATGTGGCACTCACTCATGAAAAGTTAGGTTAGGTTATATTAGGTTAGATTAGCCACGCCCGGGCACGCTGCAGGTGAGGACAGGTGTTCGGGGGGCGCATTTCCCTTCTTTATACCGGTATGTGACACTCACTCATGAAAAGTTAGGTTAGGTTATGTTAGGTTAGATTAGCCACGCCCAGGCCCGCTGCAGGTGAGGACAGGTGTTCGGGGGTCGCATTTCCCTTCTCTGTACGGGTATGTGGCGCTCACTCATGAATAGGTTAGGTTACGTTATGTTAGGTTAGATTAGCCACGCCCGGGCCCGCTGCAGGTAAGGACAGGTGTTCGAGAGGCGTCTTTCTCTTCTCTGTACTGGTATGTAGCGCTCACTCATGAAAAGTTAGGTTGAGTTAGCATTCCGTAGTTAGTGTATGAGCTACAACCCACGCATCACGCAAGGCTCAGCGACTCACGAAGGTGCCAGTCACACAAACACTTCACTGACTTCAGAAATATGCGTCCCAGTTGCCGAGTTCCCATTTCTCTATTATGTGGTCCCCATGTGAAGCTCTTAAACTAACAACACGATTTTCTGGACATAATTCTCATAGGGATTTGCGCACACAGTCACCTTTATAAAATGTAAATCTAACCTTCCTTAACCGAACCTAACGATATTGAAATTGAGACCAGACATTACTTAACCTAACCTAACCTAAGATTGAAACAGACCAGGCATTACTTAACCTAACCTAACTTAAGATTGAAACAGACCAGACATTACTTAACCTAACATAACTTAAGATTGAAACAGACCAGGCATTACTTAACCTAACATAACTTAAGATTGAAACAGACCAGGCATTACTTAACCTAACACAACTTAAGATTGAAACAGACCAGGCATTACTTAACCTAACCTAACTTAAGATTGAAACAGACCAGGCATTACTTAACCTAACCTAACTTAAGATTGAAACAGACCAGGCATTACTTAACCTAACCTAACTTAAGATTGAAACAGACCAGACATTACTTAACCTAACATAACTTAAGATTGAAACAGACCAGACAATAAGAGGAGAGTTTGAAGTGGTTGAGTGCATATTCGTCGCTGGTGTCTCGCAGGTGGTGATAGCGACGACGTGGCGGTCTGGCTCCACCTTCCTCGAGGAGCTGCTAACCTCGCACCCCGCCGTCTACAACCACTACGAGCCGCTCATGCAGTTCGGCCTCAAGCAGATCAGAGACGGGGAGGAGGCGATCAGGGCGCAGAGGCTGATCCACGACCTCCTATCCTGCAGGTAAGGGATGCTGTGCTGATACTATTACTGCTATTAATATTGTTACTACTACAGCTACTTCTGCGATTACTTTTTTCTTCTAGTTTTCTTGTTTTCGTTTTGGTTCTAGTTCTTGTTTTTCATGTTTTTCCTTTTGTGCTTCTTGTTCTTGTTCTTCTTAATCATATTTGCATTAGTATTCGTTTTCCGCTTCGTCTTCGTTCTTAGTTTTCTTCTCCTTCATCGCTTTCTTCGTCTTCTTCTACTACTACTACTACTACTACTACCATCACTCCCACTCACCTGCCACCGTCTTCACAGGTACCAGGGGCAGGAGGATTACATTCGGACGGCGCGTGAGATCCGAGAGCTCCTGACGCGGAACAAACAGGTCTGGAAGGTGTGCAGCGCCGATGACTTGGGCGACGCTCTCTGCTTCAACGACACCTTCCTCACGCAGGCCTGCCTACTCTTCCCGTGGAGCGCCATGAAGCTCGTACGCCTGCGACTGCGACTGCTACGGCCGGTGCTCATGGATTCGACCCTCAACGTCCGTGTGATCTACCTGGTACGTGATCCGCGCGGCGTCATCAACTCTCGCACCGATACCGTCCAGTGGTGCAAGACTTCCGACTGTATTGACCCGCATTACCTCTGCCGGGACATGGAGGATGATCTCAAGGCGGCTCGTGACCTGCAGAAGTCGTTCCCAGGGCGGGTTTACATCCTGAGATACGAAGACATGTCCCTCAACCCTGCCAATAAGACGCGGGAGCTCCTCAACTTCTTGGACTTCGATTTCGACCCCCACATGGAGGAGTTCTTATCGTCGCACACCACCAAGAACTACGACAAGCCTTGGAGCACTTCGCGGGACTCCAAGACGCGGGTGACCTATTGGACTTCGAAGCTGGGCCACGATAAGCTACGTGATGTGCAGACCGCGTGTAGCAGTGTCATGGCGAAGTTTGGATACCTCGCCATCAACTCCACGAGCGGCGTCACTGTTGATAAGATTCTTGGACCTTTTAAGATGCCCTCCTCGTGAGCTGGCGACAGGGAGGCCTTCGTTTGGGTCTTCTGCAGTCAGTAAAGAATCCAGTACCGTAGAACTATCGAGGTTAGAGTTGCGGCAAAGTGAAGTCCATCATGTTTATTCTTCGCTTCATGGTTCGTAGGATGTTCGATAAGGATTCCGCGCGCGTACGATTCCTAGCACAAGCCTTACGAAAGTGTCCTTGAAACATCGAGCTCAGAGTACAATCAGTTCGAAGAGCATCATGTTCATTCTTCGCTTCACGGCCCGTATAGGGTGTTCGATAATGACTGTCCGGCGTACGATTCCTAGCACAAGTTTTATGAGTCTGTCCTTGACCAAGTGCAATAGTAGCAGTGCCCGCGGAGCCAGGAGGTCGCGGGGCGCTGCGAACCGAGGCTGTGAACGAGGGACTAATTACTTCTTAAGCTTAACTCCATTCCTCCGAGCTCAAGTACAGCTTCCGGAAGTGTCACGGCCGCGCAGACGGTAATGAGCAGCTAATGATCACGTACTTCGCTGTCTTAGAGGTCAAATGAGTGTCTTGTGTGACGTTTGATGGCAGAAGGGAAGGGTTTGTGGGTCTTGGTGCCTTTTGTCTTCCCTTCACGGCCATACAGACATTAATGATCATGTAACTCACTGTCTAAAAGGTCAAATGAGTGTCTTGTGTGACGTTTGATGGCAGAAAGGAAGGGTTTGTGGGTCTTGGTGCCTTTTCCCTTCAAGACCATACAGACGGTAATGACCACGTAACTCACAGTCTAAAAGGTCAAATGAGTGTCTTGTGTGACGGCCATTGACTCTGTTTTTCGTTTGATGGCAGAGAGGAAGGGTTTGTGGGTCTTGGTGACTTTTCTCTTCCCTTCAAGGCCATACAGACGGTAATGACCACGGAATTCACTGTCTAAAAGGTTAAACGAGTGTCTTGTGTGCCGTTCTTTGATTCAGAGTCTCGTGTGACGCAAGAAGGGAAGGGTTGATTGTCTGTTTTGGTGCCTCGTCTCTGTCTCCCTCCCACCAACACACCGGTACGAGCTTGTGAACAATATAGTGACCCCTCAACACCCAGTTTTCTGTGCGTCTCGAGAGTTTGTTATGGGTGGAGCACGTAAAAGAAATAGAGAAAGAAAATGAGGGAGAGGAGGAGGAGGAAGAGGAAGAGAAAGATTAGGAGGAAGAGCAAGAAGTATAAAAGAAGAAGAAAAGGAAAAGAAGAAAGAAGAGATGAGCAGGAAAAGAAAAGGGAAAGAGGAAGAGAACGAGGAGGAGAAAGAAAGGGATGAAACAGAGAAAGAGAAGGAAAAAGAAAGGAAGGGAGAAAAAGAGAAAATGAAATAGGAGGAGGAGGAAGGGGATGAGGAAAAAAAGAGGAACAAAAAGACTTAGTGAAAGAGAGAGAAAGAAAAAGAGGAGGAGAAGGAGAAAGAAAAAGAAGAAGCAAAAGAGGAGGAGAAAAAGCAGAAAGTGAAAAATGCAAAAGTTAACATCAGGGTTCGATGGCCTCGCCTCGCTGGCGTCAGGTGCGGCGGGAGAGCTTCACGCATTCAGTAAACACTCGTGCTTGCCAAATGCATCTCCGGGGGGTAGAATGCACAGCCACGGAGCGACGGTGCAAAGAGGAGACTGAAAAACGAGATAAAAACCCTTCACGGTGCATTAAACCTCGCCAGGACAAGGTGGGAGGCGCTTCAATGCCGTCTGTTGAAAAGGGACGTTACTAGGTAATCACACGAAGCTCTGTAGGGTTTAGTGAGTGACTTTGTGCCTTACTATAGCGAACACGATTAATTCTTTAGCTTATCTTGGTTTTTACGCGTTGTGGGTCATTTAACAAAGCGACACGGATGAGGGAAGAGACGGGACCGCTTGGTATGATAAGAAGTAGCGTTTTAATGGTCTTACTATAGTGAATACGGTTGATTCCTTCGCTTATCTTGGTTTTTACGCGTTGAGGGTCATCTAGTAGAGCGACACGGATGAGGGAAGGGATGGGAACGCTTGGTATGAGGATGAAAAGCGTCGTGATGGACACAGGAAATGTTCAACGTAAAAATAGATTCCTCCGTGCGCGCCCCTTCCTTCCTCGCCTTCCCTCCTTCCCTCCCCTTCCTTCCCTCGCCTTCCCTCCTTCCCTCCCCTTCCTTCCCTCGCCTTCCCTCCTTCCCTCCCCTTCCTTCCTCGCCTTCCCTCCTTCCCTCCCCTTCCTTCCCTCGCCTTCCCTCCTTCCCTCCCTTCCTTCGCCTTCCTCCTTCCTCCCCCCTTCCTTCCCTCGCCTTACCTCCTTCCCTCCCTTCCTTCCCTCGCCTTCCCTCCTTCCCTCCCCTTCCTTCCCTCCTTCCCTCCCCTTCCTTCCCTCGCCTTCCCTCCTTCCCTCCCCTTCCCTCCCTCGCCTCATCAGAGTCAGCTTTAGTTAATCCGTCGCAGGGGAATTTGAAGGACGTATTGACGCTTCCAGATAAGAAGTGATGCAAACAGAGTTACAGGAGAGGGTTGTAGTGTAAGGGATCAAATTCAACACTCAGTTCCTAAGGCCTATTCTCTCTAACATTTCGGAGCTCACACACCCACATCTAATAAGGCTCCATCCATATACCTCACATTTTTATAGTAAGGGAATTAGCTCAAGGGCACTAGTAAATGAGAACAATAAAGCCCGCTAATCACTGCTCTCGAAATGATGCTTGAATGTCATTACCGTGTCAGGTGGTGATGACTGTGAGGAATTTATCTTTCCGTCATTACACTCATCACTATACCGTATTATTCAAGGCTATATTAGTGTAGCAAACTCGTATCAACACTATAGAAAGGGTTTTACATGCTGGCACATACTTACCGACTATCAATTTCCTTCTCTATGCCTCAAACTTCAATGCACGGATCAGCTGAATATGTCGAGGCGTTAGCATTCATGACACTATACTATTAAAGAACGCATTCGTGTGCCATATAACACATATCAATAGGAGCACCAAATTTTACACGCTGGTACTTATTTTCCGGGTATCAGTTTCTCTCTCCGTGTCCCGAACCTCCACGCGCGAAGCAGCTGAGCGAGTCGAGAGCAACGATGCCAGATTATCGTACTCAGAGACTCGTATTTACCGGTTTCTGACTCATAACTATTCCCAAAAATCACCAATAATTAACCATTTTAACGATAAATATATATGAAACCAGTTATTGGGGTCGAGGAGGTAGTTTTGGGGTCGGAAATCGGGAAACATAGAAGGCTGAGTACGACAATTTGACAACGTTGGTCGAGAGTCGAGACGAGTGGAGTAGGTGGCAGGCGGACACGGACAGGCTGGGACGCTACCAAACAGGGCGGGATTTCTGCGTCATTTAACCTCTTTTGTGCCGGTATTTCTGTGTTTGCGAGTCTGTAACATCACCGAGAATCTACGAAGAGGAGGAGGAAGTGAAATCAGCGCCGTGGACATACACAAACAGCTTATACGAGGTGGGTGAGATGTCATTCTGTGCTCCCTGGCGGCCATTCCTGTTACCACACGCTTCACAAACAATTTTAACCGTAGATTCTTTGGCTGGTATTATCAAACACTTCAGGTTCTTGTTACGTCTAGTTTTTAAGGCCAGAGAGGAGCTACGTCGGGTTGTAATAAGTGTTTTCCCGTTCACTACGCGGAAGCTTTGGAAAACTACCGCCAGGGTCATGAAACCACCCGTGAAAACCCGATAACTTCCATGGGAGACTTTTTCAATAGATGTATTAAGGCTGTTGAGTTTAATAGCATGGACCTTTAGTTTTCCAGTATGAGAAAGAGAAAGAAAGAAGAGGAGAAAGATGGAGAGAAAGAGAAACAGACAGAAAATAAGAAGAGTAGGGAGAGGAGGAAGAGGAAGTGAAGGATTAGGAGAAAGAGGAAAAGGAAGAAGAGAAAAATAAGAAAAAGTAAAAGGTCGGTTTGTGTTGCATATGTGTAGGTATAATGTCGTATTGTATCTGGTAATTGCGATGGTGGTGGGAGAGAGAGGGAAGAAGGTGGAGGAGGAGGAGGAGGAGGAGGGAGCGAGAGTGATTTGATGTGATAATTACCCAATGATCGTTAAGCGTCCAGGTGTTTTCATGCGTTTTCCGACTCGTTTTTCTCACTCGTTAACCTGCTCAGCCGTCCGAGGGTATCCAATCATGCCTGGGAGGTGTTTTATTTACTTTTATTTGGAGTGTTTTTAGTGATTTTGTAATGAAGTGTGTGTTTGTGTATATGTTTGTGTGTTAGGGGGGGCGGGTCAGGTGTTTTTAAGCTTGAAATTGAGTGAGTATTTTGGGTGATAATTGCTTGTTTTAGTGTGTGTGTGTGTGTGTGTGTGTGTGTGTGTGTGTGTGTGTGTGTGTGTGTGTGCAAATAAACGTGTATATTTATCGTGTGTAGAAAAGGGACGATTTGTATACATCTTTCTTTTAATGTATAGTTCTTTTCTTTTTTATTTGTTACAAAGTATAAATAATGCCTCTTTAGTCATAGTTTTAATAGAATATACGCTAGACAGATAAGTATTTATGCCAAGCACGTATTTACATTTTACAAGCTCATCCTTCTCAGATTTATTCATTAACTTTGTACATTTTATTTCACAAACCAAGTATTTCATTCCTTGCAGTAGTGTGTGTGTGTGTGTGTGTGTGTGTGTGTGTGTGTGTGTGTGTGTGTGTGTGTGTGTGTGTTGGGGGTCATTCATTCATCCATCTGTGTATAATGATTTGTTAATAAACATGTAATTTATTTTCCCTGAGCCTTGTCTCTTAACATACAAAACTTATCCCTTTTGACTTTGAAAAATAGAGCATCGTTATGGAAGTAGTTTTATGGCACGTTGAGTGTTACTGATCACAGAAGGGTAGGTGGTGCTCTCTCTCTCTCTCTCTCTCTCTCTCTCTCTCTCTCTCTCTCTCTCTCTCTCTCTCTCTCTCGCCGTGGCCGCGTCAGGGAGTCACGCCGCCTGACGCAGCCTCCTGCATCCTCCCGTCCGGCCTCAGCACCTCGTCCTCCACGTCCACCACGTCGTCCTCGTCCTCGTCGTCGGTCTCGGTGTCGGTGTCGGTGAGCGGGCGGGGCTGCGGCGGCGCGGCCTGGGGGTGGCGGGAGCGCACGTGGCGCTCGAGGTCCCTGCGCCGCACGAGCACCTTGCCGCAGTGATCGCAGCGGTATGGCGTCTCACCCTGCGCGTGCAGCCTCACGTGCTTGTTGAGGTTGCTGGGGTCGCCGAAGGGACGCAGGCACACGCGGCACTTGAGCGGCTTGTAGCCCGTGTGCGTGCGGATGTGTATCTTGAGGCCGTACTTGCGGGAGTACACCTTGCCGCAGTACAGGCACAGGTGCCCGCCGCGGCTCCGGCCCAGGTTGGACACGAGGGTCTCCATCTCGGCGCAGGGGTCCAGCGCCCCCGCTGCCGCCGGCGACTCTCCCAAGAGGGGGCGGGTGGACCCTGCCAGTGGCATTGCGGGCATGAGGGGCTGGGCGGCGAGGCTGTGGGGGGCCGCGTGGGCGGGCAGGAAGGCGCCCAGGAGGAAGCGCGGGTGGAGGAACATCGGGGCCTCGGAGGTGGCGGGCGGCAGGAGCAGCGGGTGCACCGTGGCGGCGAGGGCGTGGCGGGAGGTGCCCGGCGGGTGTGTGCCCCCCAGCGTGGTGGTGTGGGGCCGCGGCGGGCTGACCTCGGGACCCCCTCCCACCCGCCTGAAGGCTGAGCGGGGCTCGGCGGGCGGGCCGGGTCCCGGGACGCTGCCGTGACAGCTGGTGGAGTCAGGCGACGCTGGTTTGCCCGCCCCGGGGGACGCAGTGGGGGAGGCCTCGGCGGGGCGTAGGACGGGGCATGGTGTCCTCGGGGCGAGGGGGGCGGGCAGGGGCAGCAATGGAGCGAACCAGGGTTTGTGTGCGGGGCGGGGCGACGGGCGGGCGGCGAGGCGCGCCCACAGCATGGAGGGGGCCAGCGTGTCGCAGCGCGCCGCCAGGTGTAGCTTGAGAGGGTTGGGCGCCGGGAAGCGACGCTCACACTGCGGGCAGGTGTACACGCCGCCTAGGGTGGGGGGAAGAGGGAAGCGTGAGGCAGGGGCGCCGCAACACACACACACACACACACACACACACACACACACACACACACACACACACACACACACACACACACACACACACACACACACACACACACACACACACACACACACACACACACACACACACACACACACACACATACACACACACACACACACACACACACACACACACACAGACACACACACAGCAACACGACACACGACTCACCTCTGACGTGCGAAAAATTAAGGAACGGGAGGCCGAGCTGCGCCGCCACCTCCGAGGAGAACCAGAGCGGCGGCGTGTCCCCCTCCTTCAGCGCCTTGGTCAGCGTGAGGCGCAGCATCTCGTGGCCGTCCTGGTGCGTGTAGGTGAGCGTGGCGGCCTCGGCGTGCACGTCAGGGGCCAGGGGGAGCACCGGCAGCCACGAGGCCAGGCCAGGCTGTTCACCCTCCGTCTGCAGGACACCGTCGCGCACCTGTGGAAGGACACCTGTTGATTAGGTCCCACGTGAGGAGAGAGAGAGAGAGAGAGAGAGAGAGAGAGAGAGAGAGAGAGAGAGAGAGGGCAAGGTCAGGCAGGAAAGAAATGAGAAACGAAAGAAAGAAATTAGAAAAAATAAAGAATTATAGAAATGAGAGGAAGAGAAAAGATATAAAGGAAACAGGTAATTAACTATCCCAAAGTCCCTAAAAACACACCTGTAGCTTGAGGGGGGCGCCAGAGGAACCACGGGGGCGGGGGTTGAAGTTCTCCTGGGTGAGGTGGAGGAAGAGGAGGCAGGCGGGGTGAGGGCGTGTTGAAACACCTCGAGGAAGATCAGAACCTGCTACCACTTGTCTGAGATGCGGTGGGGTGGCGGTGCGGGTGCGGGCGGGGGAGGGGGTGCGGTTGGCGGGGGCGGTGGCGGGTGTGGGCGGGGTGCGACAAGGGGTGGTGTTAGTGGTGGTATGGGCGGGCGGAGGGTTCTGGGTGAGGCAGGCCGCCCACTCATGCCCGAGGCCGCCCACCATCACGCCCACGGTCATGCAGAATGGAGTTTTGTCTTCGTTTTTTGCGTATTTCTTTGATTTTTTCTTGTTTGAGTTTTCTTATTTTCTCTTCTTCGTCTTGTAGTAACGTGATATTTTTTTCCTTTTACTGTTCAATGTTATTTTCTTTTTCAAGCGTTTTCTTATTTTCTGGTTCTTGATATTTTTGTTCTTTTTTTCGTCCTGCAATAACACGTAAACTTTTTAAAAACTCTCCTTTCAATGTCTGTCAACGTAACACTTTTTTTTTTACACCACTTCTTTCCTCTTAAAAACCTGCCTCATAACACTTCAAACGTTTTTATTTTATTTCCATCTTGCTCTAACTTGCATAATTTTTCTTTCCTTTCAATGTTCGTCCATTTCTTGAATTTCTCGCCTCCTCTTCGTGCCTCTTAAAGCCGCCTCGTAACACTTCAAACGCGCTTATTTTCTCTCCGTCTTGTAGCAACTTCTAAATCTTTTCTTTCCTTTCAGCGTTCGTCCATTTCTTGAATTTCTCGCCTCTTCTTCTTGCCTCTTAAAGCCGCCTCGTAACACTTCAAACGTTATTTTTCCCTCCGTCTTGCACTAACTTCTAAAATTTTTCTTTCAGTGTTCGTCCATTTCTTGATTATCTCGCCTCCTCTTCTTGCCTCTTAAAACCGCCTCGTTACACTTACTTTCCCTCTGCCCTAAACCTTCTTATCCCCACAGTCTGGCGTCCCGTGTCTCGTAACTCCGCTGATGTGCTGTCAACGCCTCGTAATGGTGCCAAGTCGGTGTCTCCGCGCGCTCTGTCTCCTCGTCTCACTCCCTCGTCCACGTCGCTTGTACAGACTCATTCATGGGTCTTGGTTTCTGTCACTTGGGTCTTCGTGGGTTGTTTGCTTCTCTTCTTTTGATCGAGGGAGTTGAGGTGAAGTTTTAAGGCCTATTAACCGCTATTTTTCCCTCTTCTTCGTCTTCTTTCCTTCGCCTGGACACTTCCAAAATGTTACTTGGGACTTCGAGGCTTGTGGATTTGACTTTTGGGGTCAGTGTCCTCGTCCTCGTCTCGCCCTCGTCCTTGCCCTCGTGCCCGCGTTCCTGAGGTGGCGTGCACGTGTCGGAGGGCGTGGTACAAGTGCGTGGCGCGTGCGGGTCGCGTGCGGTTATATAGTGACCCTGCACGCGCGTGGGAACCGTCAGCTGAGCGGCACGTGCGGAGGGCAGGACCAGATGACTCCTTGATGGGCGGGGGATGGGGGGGGGGGGCGCTGAGGTTTGTTGTGATGGTGGTGGTGGTGGTGGTGGGATATGGTTGTCAAAGTAGTGTGGTGGTGGTGAGGGTGGTGGTGGTAGTGGGATATGGTTGTCAAATAGTGTGGTGGTGATGGTGGTGGTGGTGGTGATGGTGGTGAAGGTTGTATGGTGAGGGTATGGTGAGTATATGGTGAGGTATATATATATGGTAGTAAGGGTGATAGTGTCTGAGGGAAATGGTGATGGTAGTGGTGATGGTGGTGATGGTAGTGGTGATGGTGGTGGTGATGGTAGTGGTGATGGTGGTGATGGTGGTGATGGTAGTGGTGATGGTGGTGATGGTGGTGATGGTAGTGGTGATGGTGGTGATGGTAGTGGTGATGGTGGTGATGGTGGTGATGGTTGTGTAAAAATATGATTGTCAAGATACTGTCATGGTGATAGTGTGGATATAGTGAGGGTGATAGTGTTAGGGAAATGGCTGTAAAGATATGGTGAAGCTTTGGTTGTCAGGGTTGTGCTATGGTGGTGATGGTGAAGATAAGGTGAGGATATGGTGGCATGGGTGATGGTGTATGGAGGAAATGGTGGTAAGGATATGGTGAGTGTATGGTTGTCAGGATAGTGATGGTGATGGTGATGGTATGGTGTTGTAGATAAGGATACGTGATGGTGAGTGTGGTGATGGGAATGGTATGGTACAGATATGGTGAGTATATGGTTGTCAGGATAGTGATGGTGATGGTATGGTGTTGTAGATAGGGATACGTGATGGTGAGTGTGGTGATGGATATGGTATGGTAAGGATAGTGTTATGGTGATGAGGATAATAGAATGGTGACTTATGGTGTTGAAAGTGAGGACGATATGGTAGTGATGATGATGATGCTGATGATGATGATGATGGTATAGTGAGAGCGAAAGATGATGGTGTTATGGTGGTGATGAATGAAAAATAATGACGTGAAGTTTGAGGGCGAAATCACAACAACTCCAAAATGTAAATCCCTTCAGTAAATTTGCACAGTGGTGGTGATGGTGGTGATGGTGATGGTGGTGATGATGGCGGTGATGGTGGTGGTCGCACGTGTTGCCTTCTACTTATTCGACACGCGTCCCTCCCTCTCCTCCTCCTCCTCCTCCTCCTCCTCCCCCTCCTCCTCCTCCTCCCCACACAGGACATTATTGCCTCATCAGTTTTCAATCTTCCTTTTCTTGTTTATTATGTTTGATTCCCTCTCTCTCTCTCTCTCTCTCTCTCTCTCTCTCTCTCTCTCTCTCTCTCTCTCTCTCTCTCTCTCTCTCTCTCTCTCTCTCTCTCTCTCTCTCTCTCTCTCTCTCTCTCTCTCTCTCTCTCTCTCTCTCTCTCTCTCTCAAGACAACACCAAGAGCTTAAAATTGAAAGAGAGAAAAGAAAGAGAAATAAAGAAAAAGAGAAAGAAAGAAAGGAAGGAAAGAAGAAAGAAAAAGCAAATGATAGTTTAAGAAGAAAAGGAAGAGGAAGAGAGGAATGATAAGGGAAGAGAAGGGGGAAAAGAAGTAAGGTGGTGAGGGGGAAGGGAGGGAAGAAGGGAGGGAGAAGGGAGGGAGTGAGAGAGGGAGGAAAGATGAAAAGGGAGGAAAGATAAAATAATCGGCGGAAAGAATTGGATATTAATAGGCATGTGGATAGCACCTCCTCCTCCTCCTCCTCTTCCTCTTCTTCCTCCTCCTCCTCCTCCTCCTCCTCCTCCAAGAATCAAGAGAGTTAACTTAATAATCTAGTGGCATCGGATATTTATAAAGATGTTAAGTGTTAACTGAATATCCAAAACAAAAAGAGAAAAAAAAAAGAGTTCAGACAAGCTTAATGGTATCAGAACCTATAAAAAAGAGTAAGCAAGGGATTCCAAACTTATAAATAACACCCATAAAGTATAAGTACCCGAAAAGTATAAGTACAGAAACATGGCTTGAAGAGTTAAAAAGAATATCCCGAAAAGAGAAACAAAAAGGATCTCAGACAACTCCAGCAGCATCGGAACCTTCAAAAAAGAGCTAGCAAAGGGATTTCAAACGTGCAAATAACCCCCAAAAAGTATAAGTACCCAGACAGAATAAGTCCCCAAAAAGTTTAAGTCCCCAAAAAGTTTAAGTCCCCAAAAAGTTTAAGTACCCAAAAAGTATGTACACACACTCAAAAAACTATCGTTACAGTGGGGTCCGAAGAATTTCACACTGAGCAACCCGGTAATCTCGGTAGGGTTGGTAAGGGTGCGATCACCCCCACCACCTCAGCTCTGCTGGGAGGAGCAAGAGAAGACCCCCGTAAGGGAGGGATAGAGAGGAAGGGAGACACTGAGATACCAATCACCATAATATTAACGGAGTGATTTGAGTGCCACTTGTTTATGCTTTATATTCACAAATTATTAAACAATAATGCTCATATGATATACGTAACAGCGGTGGGTAGAAGTATTCTCCCATATCAAAGACAAAAACAACCATCAACGCATGTCAGATATAGTTCAGTTCATAATGTGCCATCCTGGAACTAATGCTTCCACTGAACGTCTCTTTTCTTTCATGAGCAAGTTGTGGGCATCTGAAAAAAAACACAACTTGAAATTGCAACGCTAACAGTATTGCTGGTAAGAAAGATGAAGTTTAAACAGAGTTGGGTGGACTTCTACAGGTTGTTTAATTCTACTCCTCTCTTGTGCTGCCTCATTGCCTTTGTAAAAAGTAGGAACTTTGCACGCTTTTTAAGTTGACGAATAAGGAATTTGGGGCGGGCGTTTTGAATTGCCGAAATTAGCCGTCTCTGGAGAAGAGTAACTTATTAAATAGCTTGCATGCAGGAGTTAATTTGTCTGTTGGTATAATGACTCGCCGAGAATTATTAGAGAATTAATCTTATTGGGTGCATTCCATAATTGTTTCGAGACAAGCGAATACCGTGACTCGGGTAGGTGCATGCTATGCTAGTGAAACCAATGCCAACGTTATCTTACCATTTGGGTGAAAAGTTAAGTTTATAATCCACTATAAATCCATCATAAGGGTTAGAAAAGTTTTACATAACCTCCTAGGCTCAGTGGAGCCGTATGTGGCGATCAGTCAGTAGGATTCACTCTGATATCCGAATCCTGAGTTACCCATTACCGCAAGGTGTTTCTCATACTGTCTCCTAAATGGACGAAATTTTAACTCTTCACGTGTGTGTGAGGTGTTAAAGCATAATATCATCACCCCAAATACTACAATATTAAAGCTACATAGAACACAGATCAATTAACTTCGACTAAGACTCCACCTGTGTGTTTCATGAAGCGTTACTGTGCCAGCTCAAATTCTACTGCTTCATTTACGAGTCCCGCTCACTTGGTTCAAGCAAGTGAACCCACACCCAACACACGCAGAAATACGAACATGAGTAGCCAGTTCTCAATGGCTTCGTCCTTGGTGCCAGTTTGTATCGTGCTGAATGTGTAACGATAGTTTTTTGAGTGTGTGTACCCAAAAAGTATAAGTACCCAAAAAGTTTAAGTACCCATAAGTATAAGTACCCAAAAAGTTTAAGTACCCAAAAGTATAAGTACCCAAAAAGTATAAGTACCCAAAAAGTTTAAGTACCCAAAAGTATAAGTACCCAAAAAGTTTAAGTACCCAAAAAGTATAAGTACCCAAAAAGTTTAAGTACCCAAAAAGTATAAGTACCCAAAAAGTTTAAGTTCCCAAAAGTATAAGTACCCAAAAAGTTTAAGTACCCAAAAGTATAAGTACCCAAAAAGTTTAAGTACCCAAAAAGTATAAGTACCCAAAAAGTTTAAGTACCCAAAAGTATAAGTACCCAAAAATCATTAGTACCCCAAAAGTTTACGTCCCTAAAAAGTATAAGTACCCAAAGAGAATAAGTAACCAGAAAGAATAAGTACCCAAAAGTTTAAGTACCCAAAAGTGCAAGTACCCAGAAAAATATAAGCACCCAAAAAGTTGAAGTACCGAAAAGTGCAAGTACCCAGAGAAATATAAGTACCCAAAAAAGTTGACATACCCCTAAAGTATAAGTAAGTCCCCTAAAAGTATGTCCCAAAAAAGTACAAGTACCCAAATAGTATAAATAACCCAAAATGTTAAAGTACCCAAAAAGTTTAAGTACCGAAAAGTGCAAGTACCCAAAAAAGTTGACGTACCCCAAAAATCCCCTAAAAGTATGTCCCAAAAAAGTATAAGTACCCAAAAAAGTTAAAGTACCCAAAATGTTTCAGTACCCAAAAAAGTTTAAGTACCCAAAAGTATAAGTCCCAAAAAGTATATATACCCCAAAAGTATAAGCACCGAGACGCAGCATCATGGGCACAGCACGCGGCGAACAAAAGACGATCGCTGAATGGGCGGCGAGTGATCCGGAAAATGATATCAATGGAAGAGTAATTTATTCCACATCGGCTGCGGCGGCTGGAAAGGGAGAGAGAGAGAGAGAGAGAGAGAGAGAGAGAGAGAGAGAGAGAGAGAGAGAGAGAGAGAGAGGGAGAGAAGAGAGAGAGGGAAAGGAGGGTTGGGTATAGATGAGACGGAGGAAGGAAGGAAGGCAAGAGAGAGAGAGAGAGAGAGAGAGAGAGAGAGGTTTGGTAGTATAATTATTGTGGTCGTGATTTTGTAAGGTGGTGGTGGTGATGGTGGTAGTAATGGTGGTGGTGGTGGTGGTGGTGGTGATGGTGGTGGTGAAAGTATTGGAGGTGATGGTGGTGGTGATAAGGGTTTACATAAATGTTTTTTTTTTTTTTTTCAATGT
The DNA here is from genome assembly GCF_024679095.1 of Eriocheir sinensis. Taxonomy (NCBI): domain Eukaryota; kingdom Metazoa; phylum Arthropoda; class Malacostraca; order Decapoda; family Varunidae; genus Eriocheir; species Eriocheir sinensis. The sequence continues at coordinate 12,874,123 of NC_066526.1, forward strand.
TTACTCTCTCTCTCTCTCTCTCTCTCTCTCTCTCTCTCTCTCTCTCTCTCTCTCTCTCTCTCTCTCTCTCTCTCTCTCTCTCTCTCTCTCTCTCTCTCTCGCTCTCTCTCTCTCCACTAACCAAAAAGAAAAGTGAAAGAGGAAGACTTGCAGAGGAAATGGAAGGAGGAGGAGGAGGAGGAGGAGGTGGGATACCCTTAGTGACCGCAAAGGGAAGAATGGAGGGGAGAGGGAGGGACGGAGAGAAGAGAGGGAGAGAAAAGGGAGAGAGAGAGAGAGAGAGAGAGAGGGAGGGTGACAACAGCTGATCCTTCTGGTCCTAATGTTGACAAGCCGAGGGAGAGAAAACTTTACCTCCTCCTCCTCCTCCTCCTCCTCCTCCTCCTCCTCATTTTCTCCTCCTCCTCCTTCGTAACCTCTTATTTCCTTTTCTCTTATGCAATTTCTTTTTTTTTTCATTTTCTTGTTCATTAAATTTTGTTCTTTTTTCCTCATATTTCTCTTCTTGTTTTCCTTCTTATCGGTTCCTCTCTCTCTCTCTCTCTCTCTCTCTCTCTCTCTCTCTCTCTCTCTCTCTCTCTCTCTCTCTCTGGGCACCTCTTCCTTCCCTCCTTTCCTCCCTCTTTCCCTATAGACACACCCTCAGCTTTCCTCCATCCTCCTCCCTCCCTCCCGTTTTCTCTCCCTCCCTCCCTCCTTCTCTCCCTCTTTCTCTCCCCTTCAAGCACCAGCTGACGACACTAGCACGTGGTGGAGAGAGAGAGAGAGAGAGAGAGAGAGAGAGAGAGAGAGAGAGAGAGGGTATACTGGTTTACTTCTATTACTTTTACTACACACACACACACACACACACACACACACACACATACACAAACCATTTCGTAACATAACCCCAAGTGTCTCATTCACCTTTTCGAAGCTCCAACCGCGCGCTTCGAGACGTGGTGGAGAGGGCGGATGGAGTTCAGTGTGGCCTTGGAAGTGGAGGTGGAGTGGTGGTGAATGTGCTGGTGGACTATGTGGAGGAGGTGAGCTGACTGGTAATGTCTTTTCACATATTTAAAACGATTCCAACCTTAAGGGCTCTATCGTATTTTTTTTACAACGAAGGAGACGGCTCAAGGGCAACAAAAAGAGTGTAGAAAAAAAAAGCCCGCTACTCACCGCTCCCACAACAGACAAAAGTAAAGAGTAGCCAAAAGAGAGGTCAATTTCGGGTAGGGTATATACGAGGAACGACTCTTAACTCTGGAGAAAGGCGTTTACAGGGATTGATTGATTGATTGATTTAAATTAGGCGATGCAACAGCCAGGGTCATATGGCGCCGCGTTTACAGGGAGATTTAGTTCAGGTCTTAAAGTACCCGAAAAAGTTCAGTAGCTTCAACCACTCCTAAGTTCTGCCAACCAACTCAAGAACTAGAAATACGGTTTACCCATCCAAGCGAGGCGATGTAGGGCTGTGTTATAAGACACTTCGCTTCCCAAGAACACCTATTTGACAAGGCTTTCGTAGGAGTCTTGGGCATTTCCAGGTGTAGTCTGATGACCCTGGTGTTAGTTTGACCCTTCTTCTGTACCGTGAACCTGAAGGAACACTCATTAGAACCAGACTGACCCCCTCTTTGACCTTTAGAAATAGCTGATGTGAGAAGCGAAAGTGTCTTGTTATACCGGCCGTAGTCTTTTACAGTTTCTTCTCAAACCATTTCATCCCCCACCTGAACAATTTTCCCTCAGAAGTTGTAAATGCGAATACCATCAAGTCGAAAAATCGAATCGACCGTCATTTCGTTGCGTCAGGAGTAAATTGAATACCGAAGTGCTTTCATCTCCTCTGCGGGCATGAGGTGGCTGTCGAGCAGATTAAATCGTAATGAGCCAATAGGATTTCTGTTGCCTGTATTTCCATGTTTCCTCTCCTCCTCTCCCCATTTATCTCCTCCCTCACCTCGTCACTCACCGCCCCTCACGCCCTCAAACACATGTCGCAGCCTCACAGGTGTGTTGGAGGGGCACTTAGACGGCACAAGTGAGGCAGGTGAGCCATTGGTGATCCTCCGCTTGCCTTCCCCCCTCACCTGGCCGCACAGGGTTGCCACGCGCCTCCAGCAAATCAGAGGCACGTGTTGTTGATCATTTGAAGCGTTTGATGAGGCTTCGAAACATGTGCTGTGAAGGGTTGGATTATCCCTCCCTCCCCCTCCTTTTTTTTTCGATAGAGATGATTTTTTTAATACATTTCTTGATCCCTAAGTCATTATTTATCTGTTTGTATTTACTTTTAACTTATACGTCCTTGCTATTTTAGTGTTGCTTTTTATTTTTCAAGGACGCGTTCGGTGTTTGAAGAATGTTTACTTGCTCTTTTATTTATTTATTTTATCCCGTCGTATTTTTTTTTTCGTGGCTTTATTATTGATTCCTCTGAGGCTTTATAAGATCGACGTAGATACACATACTGGAGAAGGTGTGTGTGTGTGTGTGTGTGTGTGTGTGTGTGTGTGTGTGTGTGTGTGTGTGTGTGTGTGTGTGTGTGTGTGTGTGTGTGTGTCGCGCGCGCTCTCTACAAGCAGCAAACTTCCCCTACACCAAACTTTAACTTCAACGCCAAAAAAAAACAAAAAAAAAAAAAAACATACATATATACATACATACATACGGAGACTCGGACACGTGTTTACCAGTTCGAATCCTGCATGTGGTGGCGAGAGGAGGAGGAGAAGGGGGGACGGGGGGGGAGGGGCGTCATGTGCACCAGACAAGTGTATACATGTCCACGCTGGATTATACGCACATGGAAATCCAGTGTGTAGTTTGAATGGGCGGCGATGAAACCTGGCGGGGGGAGGACGGGGGGGGAAGGGGAGAGGCGTAAGTCCCTCCCTCCCTCCCTCCCTTCCTCCCTTCTCTCTCCCCTCCTTTTTCTCTCCTTCCAGCAGCAGCATCCCTCCATCTCCAGCTGACGCCCTCCCTCCTCCCCTCATCCCCTCTCTCTCTCTCTCTCCCCCTTCACCACCACAATCATCACCTGACACATGCCGTCTTCCCGGGCTGGTGCAGTGGTGGTGGTGGTGGTGGTGATGGTCATGGTGGTGTGAGGGTGATGGTGGTGGTGATGGTGGTGGCGGTGTGAGGGTGATGGTGGACATGATGGTGGTGGTGGTGGTATTGTAATGGTCATAGTGAGGGTGGTGGTGATGTGGTGGTGATGATGGTGTGGTAATGGTGATGTTGGTAGTAGTGTAAAAATGGTGTTGTCTTAGAATTGTCGCGTTTAATTCCACGCCGTATAGAAAAAGGTCGAAGATTATGCGTTATAGAAGAGTGGAATTGATTGGAACTTTATATTATTTTTTCCGTTTTATAGACTGGTTTCCCGTAAGAACGGAAGGGCAAGACTATAAGCGATTGAAGATTAAGTAACAGTTCAACTTACACCAAATCTAAATCGGTAGCTTGAACGGTGTGTGTGTGTGTGTGTGTGTGTGTGTGTGTGTGTGTGTGTGGTAAGAGCTGTTGGCCAGAAAAATTAAGCAACGGAAGGTAAAGAATCAGATCACCTTACATCGAAACCAGGTCGATGGCTTTATAGCGTGTGTGTGTGTGTGTGTGTGTGTGTGTGTGTGTGTGTGTGTGTGTGTGTGTGTGTGTGTGTGGTAAGGCACTCGACTCTTCAGCGATGGAAGGTGAAGATTCAGTTCAACGTAAATCAAATCCAGGTCGGCGGTTTGTAGGGCGTGCGGGAGAGGAGAGGGAGCGGAGGGAGCGGAAGGGAGGCAAGAGGACGTCCATTCAAGTAAAGCCTTGAAGTGCTGACGCAGGATAACGCATGCGCCGACGGGGAAACCTCAAGAACAGCCACCAACCCGCAGCATCCCCTCAGTCAGTGTCACTCACTCGCCCTCCAGCACGCCGCAGAACCAGAAGCCACGCACCATGGACTCCGAACGACCCCTGAACCTCATGACGACCTCCTCCACTACCGACGAAGGCAAGAGAGAGGCCATGTCCCCGCCCTTGCCATACCACGGACTGCCCCTTCATCTCCAGCAGCAGCAGCAACAGGCGGAGTGCAGCAGCCGAGTTCCCAAATGCGCCCGCTGTAGGAACCATAACAAGCACACGCCATTAAGAGGCCACAAACGCTACTGCCAGTTCAGGAAGTGCCAATGTTCGCGATGCCAGCTCACCGTGGACAGGCAGCGCATCATGGCCCGTCAGGTGGCTCTCCGTCGGGCGCAGGAACAGGACGAGGCACGCAGAGTTCTCCTTCAGGAAACGCTGCAAATGGAGACTTCGCCGGCGCTTACATCCTCAGACTTGGACGGGTATCGAAGTGAGGGGTCGGTTTCGCCTGGAAGCTGCCCACCTGCCGTCTCCACCACCAGCACGCCACCGCCTCCGCCGCTGCACTTCCCGCCCCTCCTGCAGCCTCATCACACCCGCTCAGAGCACCCTCCACACCGCCCCGACCTCGCCCCCCTCGCCTTCACGCCCTCGCCACACAGTAAGCCCAGTCAAGCCCCGCCAACACCCGCCATTGCATCCCTTCTGCGCCTTTCTGTGTCTTCGTCTTTCTGTTAGTGTGTGATTCCCCTTATAGTTTATGTTTGTCTGTTAGTGTGTGATTCCCCTTATAGTTTATGTTTGTCTGTTAGTGTGTTAATTTATTTCGTTTATACATTAATTCTTTATCTTATACTTCATTTTTTTATTTATCTTAGTTTTCTTATACTTTATTTATCTTGTACTTTATTTTTATTGACGTTGTGTGTATGTCTATGTCTGTCTGTCTGTGTCTCACGGTTTTTTTTGTTTTTTTTGTTATTGTTTTCTCATCTTTCCGTCTGCTTGTTTTCCTGTCTACTTCTTGTCTTCCTGTCTGTCTGTCTATCTGTCTGTCTGTATGTATGTGTCTGTGTCTTTATGCTTGCCTGTCTACCTGGACTTGTGTGTGTGTGTGTGTGTGTGTGTGTGTGTGTGTGTGTGTGTGTGTGTGTGTGTGTGTGTGTGTGTGTGTGTGTGTGTGTATGTGTGTGTGTGTGTGTGTGTGTGTGTGTGTGTGTGTGTGTTAATTGTTCCTTACTGAGTCATATTTTTCCTCGGTTTCTCGTGTGTGTGTGTGTGTGTGTTCGTTTGTTGGTACTATATTGTGTTGCGTGTGTTGCGTGTGTTGCTACCTTGTGTCCGGTGTGTATTGTAAATGTTTAGAGAGAGAGAGAGAGATTTATTACCCCATACATTCACCACCACCGTCACTTTCCCTTTCCTTTCCTTGCCCTCCACAAAACAACAAAAAACAACAACAACAAAAAAGACCATTAAAGTTGTCCCTGTCCACATCCGGCGCCGCTATCACGTTTTCTTTCACCAGCCAATCACAAGCGTCCATTCTTATCAGGGTAATGACGTCATGATTACTCACGTTTTCTTTCCACCAATCAGCTGAGAGAGTTACGTTCATTCATGCTTTTAGGCGATTCATTCATCTATTATTTGAGTCACCCCCTTCCCTCCTTCCCCCCCCCCCCTCCCCTCCCTCCGTCATCCCCTTTTTTGCTCAGTGTTATCTCCTTGCTTTCCTTTTCTCTCTCACGGCATCCTCTCTCTCTCTCTCTCTCTCTCTCTCTCTCTCTCTCTCTCTCTCTCTCTCTCTCTCCTCCGCCCATTATTTTTTTCTCTCCGTTTCCTCCTCATCAAGTTAATTTATGCCATCCTGTTTTAAGGTTTTGTTTCACGCATATACGAACACACACACACACACACACACACACACGGTTATCATTCATTATGTAAGTGATAGCCTTTGGATTGCATAATTAATACTACTACTACTACTACTACTACTAACTATTCCTCATCTACTTCCCTTTCTTCTTCAATTGATATTTTTACTATCATCATCATCATTATTATTATTATTATTATTATTATTATTATTATTATTATTATTATTATTATTATTATTATTATTATTATTATTATAAGTAGTAGTAGTAGTAGTAGTAGTAGTAGTAGTAGTAGACAAAATTATGAGTTACCTTGAAAGCACTCATTAATTAAGGATTCACAACATGGCTTCCGTAACAAGAGATCCTGCCTATCAAACCTACTGACCTTTTTTACTCGCTTAACTTGTCCCGCATTGTTGCCTTCGTATGCATCTTGTTTTACGATTCGCTTCCTCTCGCTTTCTGCTTCCTCAGGCGAACGATAAGGCGAGACTCTGTGCAATGTGCTGAGCGAGGCTGGTCAACTTAACTCCCTTCCGGCCTCCTTCTCTCTCTCTCTCTCTCTCTCTCTCTCTCTCTCTCTCTCTCTCTCTCTCTCTCTCTCTCTCTCTCTCTCTCTCTCTCTCTCTCTCTCTCTCTCTCTCTCTCTCTCTCTCTCTCTCTCTCTCTCTCTCTCTCTCTCTCTCTCTCTCTCTCTCTCTCTCTCTCTCTCTCTCTCTCTCTCTCTCTCTCTCTCTCTCTCTCTCTCTCTCTCTCTCTCTCTCTCTCTCTCTCTCTCTCTCTCTCTCTCTCTCTCTCTCTCTCTCTCTCTCTCTCTCTCTCTCTCTCATTTCGCTCGTATGGAAAGTGGAAAAACGTGTTGAAAAAGGAGGAGGAGGAGGAGGAGGAGGAGGATAGGGGAGATAGATGGATAGATAACGAGAGAGAGAGAAAGAGAGAAGGGAAAAGGAGGAGAAAGAGATAGATGACAGGGAGGGAGGGAGGGAGAGGAGGAAATGGAGGGAAAGGTGAGGATGAGGAAGGGAGGGAGGAGAGAAGGGAAGGGGAAGACGAGGGGAGGGGAAGGGAATGGAGAAGAGGAGGAAGACAGGGAGAGGGATGAGGGGAAAGGGGAAGAAGGGAAGGGAAGGGAAGGGGAAGAGGAGGGAAATGGGAAGAAAAATGGATAGATGGAGGGAGAGAGGAGGAGAAAAGAGGAAACGGATTGATGGACAGATTAATAGAGGGAGGGAGGGAGGAAGGGAGAGAAGGGGGAGAAAAAGGGGAGAGATGGAGGAGAAAAGGGGTAAGGTCAAAGGTCAGTTCCTGTTTCATTGTGTTATCAGGTCACTTCCCCTCTCCCCTTTCTCTCCTCCTCCTCCTCCTCCTCCCACACCTGCCATTTCTCCTCCTCTAAATACAGTGTCACTTGAATTTATTGTTATTTCATTTTATTTTTCATTCATTTCATTCATTCATTCATTTTTTATTTCATTTTTCATTTTTCACTAGTTCATTTTTTTTTTTTGTATCCGTCACAGGCGCGTCCGCAAACTGGTCCCTGCAACAACAACAACAACAACAACAACAACAGGCTTCCATCACCCCTCCTCCTCCTCCTCCTCCTCTTTCTCTCCCTCTCCCTCCTCTTCCTTATCTCCCTTCTCTCCGCACCTCCCTTTCCTCCTCCCCCTTCCCCTCATTCTCCCTCTACGACCCCCGCGCCCTCCCTTACATCTTCTCTCCCCTTCTCTACCCTCATCATCAGCATCATCAAGCCGCTACCCCGCTGCACCGTTTCCAGCCCAAAATACCGCAACCCGCAGCCCCCTCCGCCACCGACACCGCCCCCGCCGCCGTCCGCTGCGATGTTTGTGGGTTGAGCACTTCGTCCGAGTTTGATTTCCTGCACCATCGTTGTGATTCGCATTGAGTTGGGTTCTCTCTCGCTTCTCTTCTTTTTTTTCCGTTTTTCGCTTGATATTCCTGTTGTTTTCCTGTTTGACTTTCTGTTGTTTTTCTCGTCCAGTTTTGTCTTCAGCTTTTTTTTATATGTCTGCTTTTTTGTCTGTTTATTTTATTTTCATAGTTTTTTTCATGTTTTTCTTGTCTCTTCATCATTATTTCAGCGTCTGATTTTGTTTTTTTTCATTTGTCTTCATCATTTTCTTCATCTGATTTCTGTCTCTATCTCTGTCTGGTTTTTTTTTGTCTGTTTATTTTATTTTCATCGTTTTTTTCATGTTTTTTTTTGTCTTTTCATTTCATTTGTCTTCATCGTTTCTTTTCATCTGATTTTTGTATCTATCCTATATTATGTTTTGTCCATTCATCTCTTTCCCTTCTTTTAATTATCTCTGTTTATCTTCTTTCTTCATCTATTTCTGTCTTACTTATCATCCATGTGTGTGTGTCTGTCTGTCTGTATCTCTTTGTCTCTCTCTGTACCTGTCTGTGTGTGTGTGTGTGTGTGTGTGTGTGTGTGTGTGTGTGTGTGTGTGTGTGTGTGTGTGTGTGTGTGTGTGTGTGTGTGTGTGTGTGTGTTTCTTTTTTTTCTGCGTCTCCCTGTGCTATTTCCTCATGTGGGTCACGGCTTTTCCCTTGTTGTTGTTGTTGTTGTTGTTGTTATTGTTGATCTTCTTCTTC
>NC_066526.1:12887482-12889982 GCF_024679095.1 Eriocheir sinensis
CCAGCCGCAGCCTCACCTCAGAATCAGCTGCATGGCCTCACCCAGCAGACCACAGTTGTCCGGCGCATAGTTGAGGTTCAGCTCACAAATGGTTCTCAGGAGACACGCGCGCCCGTCGAGTCCCGCAGACTGGAAGCTGTTCTGGACCACACGGTACACGACCTCCCTTGGGACGCGAGGGAGAGGGGTTAGGGCAGAGGAAGTTATTGTAGGAAGATAGTTAAGAAATCTCTCTTTTCATTGAGTCTCTGAAGGGAGAAGAGAGAGATCGTAGGCTCTGTTGGACACTCTGTTCCCCTTCCCATATATCAATCTTGCTTTGCTTATATTGATTTCCTTTCATTCTCCTCCTCCTCCTCCTCCTCCTACCTGTCACCGCCTGCCAGGTTGCCCTCCGTGGGTGCCTGGCGCGTCACCCTGTTCTGCACCCCCCAGGAGTTGGCATCTGACGTCAGCCCCAGAGTGTCGAGGTCGACTGAAACACGAGGAGTCGAGATTTTAGAACAGCGATGTGCTGCGCGCCCACGAAAGAACTTGAAGCCGTCAGGAAAGGCCGGGGTTAGCGCAAACCAAGTTTGTACAGTGAACTGCACAGTGACACTAAGTGTATTTGGGTCCTTAAACAGCACTCTAGCACTCTACCCTTGAAGAAAAAACTCTTGAAAATACTCTGCATGACTTCATATGAAAAAGGACTCTACACATATTTAGACCTTAAGAAGAAGAAAACTCTGCGTGACCAAAACCTCCACCTTCAACAGGACTACATACTGGTGAAGGGCATAGAGACGGTGGCTGAAGACCCGTAGCCCAGGGGGTAGTCTCTGTCCATGGGGAGGCTGAGGGTGGGTGTCACGATGAGTACCGCCCCCGGGGGCATGGTAAGGCGGCCCTGGGGTGTCACGTACAGCACCCCGGACTGGAACCCGCCCGCCGTGCCCTGCGGAATCGTGCTGGAAGGGTGCGCCAAAACGTATTAGTTATTCCGTGTGTGTCTTTGTATTCCTGTGTGGGTGTTTGTATTAATTTCAACCCTCAGCTCAACGCGGGCATCGTCGCGCCATGAAAAAAAACATTGTGTGTGTTGGTCTGCGTTGTGTTCGTGATTCTAACTTGTGTCTTTATATAATAGTTACCTGTTTTGTGTTACGTGTGTGTGTGTGTGTGTGTGTGTGTGTGTGTGTGTGTGTGTAAGAGAATACATTTAAGAGCGAAAGAGAATGAATAACAATAAATATAAATGAAATCGTAACTCTCCTCTCAGGCTGGCTCGCGGGAAGGTCATAAGGTCACGGGGTCAGGAGATGGAAGCGGACAGACCACACTCACGTGTTGCCGAGCGGGGTGGCGGCGACGTGACCTGTTGCAGTGGCCACCAGGAGCACCAGACAGAGGGGCAGACCACTCGGACCACTCATCGTTCTGGGGGAGAGGTGAGTTGCACTGAATGTTAATAGTATTGGTTATTATAGTAAGTTAAGTGCTGTTATATAAATACTGCTTCTTCCTCCGTTTCTTAATAGTGTTAGACGTCGTAGTTAATAAGTAAATGTTAATAGTCTTTATCATACAGTCAGTTAGTGTTGAGTACTGCACTGGATTCTTACAAGTGACTGTGAGATGCGAAGACCAGACGTGTGTTAGTGTGTTCCCAGCTGGAGTCCAACCTCTCCTGACCTGCTTCCTGCTTGCTCCCCCTTATATACCGGAGCCCAGCGTAGCCCCCTCCTCATCCCTTGCCCTCTCCCTGCCCTCGTCTGTACGCCCGTGCAGTCTCGTCTTGACATTGAAAGTAACGGTATTAGGATATTCACCTCCGTTTTTAGGTCATTGCATTAGGATTGGAGGGCGAAAAAGTTGCCCCGATCCGTTTGTTTTCTTCCAGACCCAAAAACAATCATGTAGTGTCGCAGTCCGTCCCTTCCGAGTTCCGTTTTTTTTTCCTCTCAAATATAACGAAGGACTGAGTCTGTATTAAGAGATGGTGTAGAGGCCTTGAACGCAACGTGGCTGTATTTTTTTGTTTATTTTGTTTTGTTTTTCTTCTGTATTTGTTTTATTCGCTTTTCAGTTTTCTTCTTCGTCGTCGGTATTGTCCTTCTTCTCCTCTTTCTTTTTTTTATTTGTTATTTTTCTTGGTGTTCTTGTTCCTTTGCTTCTTTTTCCTCCTCCTCCTTAAAGGTACATGGTGTTCCCCTCTAACCATTTCCTACCGCCACGTTGCCGGAGGGAGAGGTGGGTGGGGAGAAGCCTTCATCTATTCTGTCCTGTCCTACCACACGTAGATTACTCGTAGTAGCGGTAGTAAACAGACACCCTCGCCATAGACCGCCAGCTCTTCTGGTGTGTGTTCTTCCTATGTATTTTCTCTCTCTCTCTCTCTCTCTCTCTCTCTCTCTCTCTCTCTCTCTCTCTCTCTCTCTCTCTCTCTCTCTCTCTCTCTCTCTCTCTCTCTCTCTCTCTCTCTCTCTCTCTCTCTCTCTCTCTCTCTCTCTCTCTC